>NC_143033.1:8980000-9120000 GCF_057628025.1 Oncorhynchus mykiss | reverse complement strand
TAACCTTCGTAGCAGATCAATATTCATCACCCCACCCTTCAGCAGTTCCCGCTGCATTAATATCACAGTTCCACCGCATCGTTCCCGCACCACACCGCGCAGACCTACCATTCCGTGCCAGCTGACGACGATCCTAGTCCGGTGACAGTTCTGTTCAAAACATTCCGACGGGAGACATTTAACGACTTTTACACGTACAGAATAATACACGTGAAGATGGAGATAACTGGAAAGAAAGAAAAACCCAGCGATGGATGAAGAATACCCTAGAAATCGAGATTGCAATGCTGAATCACTCCCCGTTCACCGTATTGCAACCATTGTGTTGCAAGATGCTGGCTGTACAACCATTGTGGACCTACCAGAGAAGAGGAGGGAGAAGAAAAAAAACAAGGGGTTTAGGGAAATAAGTTGCTATGGCAACCGAAAGGAGCAAATGTGACGTCAATGCCCGGAGCACATAGAAGGGCCTGGATGGGAGGGGTGGGTATGGAGGAGAGAAGGCTCAAGCTCTCTCTCTCTCTCTCTTCCTTTCTCTCTGATCCTGCACCTTCCTCCCTCTGAGCATGGCCATATCAGTAGGCCTCACTCATCAGCCCACACACACACACACACAGCTTTCCTTTTCTGATTCTATAAACATTTAAGAATGCAAACATAGTGTAGGCGACACGCCACAGCTCAAATTCAATGACTGTGCCTGTGCAAAGCTAAAGATGTGTTTTTATTTTTTTACGCAAACTGAACCGTTTTAATTTATTTTTGTATAGATTTTATTTTACCTTTATTTAACTAGGCAAGTCAGTTAAGAATAAATTATTATTTACAATGACTGCCTCTCCAAAAGGCAAAAGGCCTCCTGCGGGGACCGGGCTGGGATAAAAAATAATAATAATAATAATAATATATAAATATGGGACTAAACACATCACGACATGAGAGACAACACAACACTACATAAAGAGAGACCTAAGACAACTACATTGCAAGGCAGCAACACATGACAACACAGCATGGTAACAACACAACATGTTAGCAGCACAAATCATTGTACAAACATTATTGGGCACAGACAACAGCACAAAGGGCAAGAAGGTAGAGACAACAATACATCACGCAAAGCAGCCACAACTGTCAGTAAGATTGTCCATGATTGAAGAGATTGAGATAAAACTGTCCAGTTTGAGTGTTTGTTGCAGCTTGTTCCAGTCGCTAGCTGCAGCAAACTGAAAAGAGGAGCCACCCAGGGATGTGTGTGCTTGGGGACCTTTAACAGAATGTGACTGGCAGAACGGGTGTTGTATGTGGAGGATGAGGGCTGCAGTAGATATCTCAGATGGGGGGAGTCAGGCCTAAGATGGTTTTATAAATAAGCATCAACCAGTGGGTCTTGCGACGGGTATACAGAGATGACCAGTTTACAGAGGAGTATAGAGTGCAGTGATGTGTCCTATAAGGAGCATTGGTGGCAAATCTGATGGCCGAATGGTAAAGAACATCTAGCCGCTCGAGAGCACCCTTACCTGCCGATCTATAAATTATGTCTCCGCAATCTAGCATGGATAGGACGGTCATCTGAATCAGGGTTAGTTTGACAGCTGGGGTGAAAGAGGAGCGATTACAATAGAGGAAACCAAGTCTAGATTTAACTTTAGCCTGCAGCTTTGATATGTGCTAAGAGAAGGACAGTGTACCATCTAGCCATACTCCCAAATACTTGTATGAGGTGACAACCTCAAGCTCTAAACCCTTCGAGGTAGTAATCACACCTGGGGGAGAGGGGCGTTCTTCTTACCAAACCACAACCTTTGTTTTGGAGGTGTTCAGAACAAGGTTTAGGGTAGAGAAAGCTTGTTGGGCACTAAGAAAGCTTTGTTTAAAGCATTTAACACAAATTCCGGGGATGGGCCAGCTGAGTATGAGACTGTATCATCTGCATATAAATGGATGAGAGAGCTTCCTAGAAGAGCGTGGGGCCTAGGATTGACCCTTGGGGTACTCCCTTGGTGACAGGCAGTGGCTGAGACAGCAGATTTTCTGATGTTATACACTGCACAAAGACCCCTCGGAGACATCAATACTCCTTAGCCGGCCCACAAGAATTGAATGGTCTACCGTGCCAAAAGCTTTGGCCAAGTCAATAAAAATAGCAGCACAACATTGCTTAGAATCAAGGGCAATGGTGACATCATTGAGGATCTGTCACGTTCTGACCTTTATTTCCTTTGTTCCTGTCTCTGTGTTTGCACCAGATAGGACTGTTTTAGGTTTTCGCACGTTTGTTGTTTTGTTAGTTTATTCATGTACAGTTTCTTTATTAAAGTACAATGAATAACAACCACGCTGCGTTTTGGTCCGCCTCTCCTTCAAAGCAAGAAAACCGTTACAGAATCACCCACCACAACAGGACCAAGCGGCGTGGGAACGGGCAACAGCAACAGCAGCGAAAAGAGGAATGGACATGGGAGGATGAGTTGGATGGTAAAGGACCCTGGGCACAGCCTGGAGAATATCGCCACCCCAAAGAAGAGCTGAAGGCGGCGAAGGCGGAGAGGCGCTGGTATGAGGAGAAAGCACGGCGGCGTGGATGGAAGCCCGAGAGTCAGCCCCAAAAATTTCTTGGGGGAGGCACACAGGAAGTGTGGCGAAGCCAGGTAGGAGACCTGCGCCAGCTTCCTGTGCTTACCGGGGGGCTGGAGAGACCGGGCAGGCACCGTGTTATGCTGTGAAGCGCACGGTGTCCCCAGTGCGGGTGCATAGCCCGGTGCGGTACATTCCAGCTCCGCGTATCGGCCGGGCTAGAGTGGGCATCGAGCCAAGTGCCATGAAGCCGGCTCTACGCATCTGGTCTCCAGTGCGTCTCCTTGGGCCGGCTTACATGGCACCAGCCTTGCGCATGGTGTCCCCGGTTCGCCTGCATAGCCCAGTGCGGGCTATTCCACCTCGCCGCACTGGCAGGGCGACCGGGAGCATGCAACCAGGTAGGGTTGGGCAGGCTCGGTGCTCAAGAGCTCCAGTGCGCCTGCACGGTCCGGTCTATCCGTCACCACCTCCACGCACCAGCCCTCCGGTGGCAGCCCCCCGCACCAGGCTGTCTCTCCGGCTCATCCTTACAGGGGCTCCCGCCTGTCCAGCGCTGCCGGAGCCTTCCTCCTCTCCAGCGCTGTCGGAGTCTCCCGCCTCTCCAGCGCTGCCAGAGCCTTCCTCCTCTCCAGCGCAGCCGGAGTCTCCCGCCTGTCCGGCGCTGCTGCCGGAGTCTCCCGCCTGTCCGGCGCTGCTGCCGGAGTCTCCCGCCTGTCCGGCGCTGCTGCCGGAGTCTGAGGTGCCAGAGCCCCACAGCCCAGAGGCACCAGAGCCCCTCAGCCCAGAGGCGTCAGAGCCCCTCAGCCAAGAGCCCCTGCCCCTTAGCCCAGAGCATCCGCCCCTCTGTTCAGAGCTTCCGCCCCTCTGTCCAGAGCTTCCGCCCCTCTGTCCAGAGCTTCCGCCCCTCTGTCCAGAGCTTCCGCCCCTCTGTCCAGAGCTTCCGCCCCTCTGTCCCGAGCTGCCCCTCAGTCCAGTGGGGTCATTTAGAGGGGTCGCCGTGGTTAGGAGGCCACGGAGGCAGACAATAAGGCGGACTAAGACAATGGTGAAGTGGGGTCCGCGTCCCGCGCCAGAGCCGCCACCGCGGACAGACGCCCACCCAGACCCTCCCCTATAGGTTAAGGTTTTGCGGCCGGAGTCCGCACCTTTGGGGGGGGGGGGGGGTACTGTCACGTTCTGACCTTTATTTCCTTTGTTCCTGTCTCTGTGTTTGCACCAGATAGGACTGTTTTAGGTTTTCGCACGTTTGTTGTTTTGTTAGTTTATTCATGTACAGTTTCTTTATTAAAGTACAATGAATAACAACCACGCTGCGTTTTGGTCCGCCTCTCCTTCAACGCAAGAAAACCGTTACAGGACCTTTTAAGGTTGCAGTGACACATCCATAACCTGAGCCGAAACCAGATTGCACACCAGAGAGAAAACTATAGACATCAAGAAAACCAATCAGTTGATTATTGACAAGTTTTTCCAACACTTTTGATAAACAGGGCAAAATAGAAATAGACCTGTAACAGTTAGGATCAGCTTGATCTCCCCCTTTAAATAAATGTCGAACCGTGGCTGCCTTCCAAGCAATGGGAACCTCCCCAGAGAGGAGAGACCGGTTAAAAAGGTCAGAGATATGCTTGGCGATAATAGGGGCAGTAACCTTAAAGAAGCAATTCTCTCTCTGTGGGTCTAACCCCAAGAAGTTCTGGAAAACGTCATTAAAGACCTGAAGAATAAACCCTCCTCCTCACAGCTGCCAGTGTCCCTTAATGTTGATGATGTGGTTGTACTGACAAGAAGAACGTTGGCTGAGCTATTTAATCACCACTTCATTAAGTCAGGATTCCTATTTGACTCAGCCATGCCTCCTGCCCGTCCAATATTTCCTCATCTCCCACCCCTTCTAATGTGACTGACCCCAATGCTTCGCCCTCTTTTCCCCCTGCCCCGCTACAAAGTTTCTCCCTGAGTCCGAGGTGCTAAAGGAGCTCCTGAAACTTTACCTCCAAAAAACATCTGGGTCAGGTGGTTTAGACCCTTTCTTCTTACAGTAACTAACTTTGGTCTTCCGGATAGCCAGAGTGCACTTATTTCTCATTTGCCTGAATGAGAGCCAGTCAGCCTGAGTGTGTGTGTGCTGAGCCTTTCACTCCACTGAAAATGTCAAAGATGAAGGTCCAACATAGGGGATCAAACTGAGGCCAGTTCATGAAGGCTTGCTTTTTTTTTTTAGCAAGTCTATAACAAATAAGGACAGGTCGTTTCACTGAGCAGTCATTACGAACACAGGCTGTAAAACAGGGATCACTTAAGGTCATTACAGAAAACACCAGGCTGATACCGATCAGGATTATTTGTGAGGATAACATCAAGGAGAGTAGCCTTTTCTGGGTGTTTGGAGTCATTCCTTGTGGGATTGGTGATAATCTGAGAAAGATTTAGGGAGTCCCATTGCTTTAGGACTTGGTCAGGTAGTTTAAGCATGTCCCAGTTTAGGTCACCTAGCAGGACAAATTCAGACTTAGTGTAAGGGGCCAGGAGAGAGTTTAGGGTACAGGCCGGTGCTGATGGAGGACGATAGCACACAGCAACAGTCAACAAAGAGCTATTTGAAAGTTGTAATGCTTAAAACCAGCAAATCAAATTGTTTAGGGAGAGACTAGGTGGAGACAACGGAGCACTGAAGGTGATCCTTGGTAAAGATTGTCAATCCACCACCTTTGGAAGATCTGTTTTGCCGAAAAAGGTTAAAACCAGAAAGGTTAATATCAGTATTCAAAATACTCTTCTTTAACCACATCTCAGTAATGACCAACACATCTGGATTGGTCAAGGTTACAATACGATAGGTCCCGAGTCCCGAGTATGGGAACGTAGTCAACAAAGCATGCAGGAGCCATGAGGCAAATAGTAATTTGAGTCAATTTGAGGTGTACCTGTGGATGTATTTCAAGGCCTACCTTCAAACTCAGTGCCTCTTTGCTTGACATCTTGGGAAAATCAAGAGGAAATCAGCCAAGACCTCTGCCGAGCGTGCTGTCTATTGGTCTGATATGCTCGTCCATATATTTATACAGTTGAAGTCGGAAGTTTACATACACTTAGTTTGGAGTCATTAAAACTCGTCTTTCAACCACTCCACAAAATTCTTGTTAACAAACTATAGTTTTTGGCAAGTCGGTTAGGACATCTATTTTGTGCTTGACACAAGTACTTTTTCCAATAATTGTTTACAGACAGATTATTTCACTTATAATTCACTATATCACAATTCCAGTGGGTCAGAAGTTTACATACACTAAGTTGACTGTGCCTTTAAACAGCTTGGAATATTCCAGAAAATTATGTCATAGATTTAGAAGCTTCTGATAGGCTAATTTACATAATTTGAGTCAATTGGAGGTGTACCTGTGGATGTATTTCAAGGCCTACCTTCAAACTCAGTGCCTTTTTGCTTGACATCATGGGAAAAACAAAAGAAATCAGCCAAGACCTCAGAAAAAGATGGTAGACTTGCACAGGTCTGGTTCATCTTTGGGAGCAATTTCCAAACGCCTGAAGGTACCACGTTCGTCTGTACAAACAATAGTACACAGGTATAAACACCATGGGACCACGCAGCCCTCAGGAAGGAGATGCGTTCCTGTCTCCTAGAGATGAACGTACTTTGGTGCAAAAAGTGAAAATCAATCCCAGAACAAAAGGACCTTGTGAAGATGCTGGAGAAAACAGGTACATAAACTGTAAATTGGCTCAGCAAGGAAGAAGCCACTGCTAAAAAAACGCCATAAAAAATCCAGACTATGGTTTGCAACTGCACATAGGGACAAAGATTGTACTTTTTGGAGAAATGTCCTCAAGTCTGATGTCCAATGACCCCAAGCATACTTCCAAAGTTGTGGAAAAATGGCTTAAGGACAACAAAGTCAAGGTAATGGAGTGGCCTTCACAAAGCCCTGACCTCAATCCTGTGGAAAATTTGTGGGCAGAATTGAAAAAGCGTGTGCGAGCAAGGAGGCCTACAAACCTGACTCAGTTACACCAGCTCTGTCATGAGGAATGGGCCAAAATTCACCCAACGTATTGAGGGAAGCTTGTGGAAGGCCACCCAAAATGTTTGACCCAAGGTTAAATTGTTTAAGGCAATTCTACCAAATGCTAATTGAGTGTATGTGATGAAAGAAATAAAAGCTGAAATAAATCATTCTCTCTACTATTATTCTGACATTTCACATTCTTAAAATTTAGTGGTGATCCTAACTGACCTAAAACGGGGAGTTTTTACTTGGATTAAATGTCAGGAATTTTAAAAAACTGAGTTTAAATGTATTTGGCTAAGGTTTATGTGAACTTCCGACTTCAACTGTATATTCTTAATTAGGTATTTGTTGTGAAATTGTTAGATATTGCTGCATTGTTGGAACAAGAACCACAAGCATTTTGCTACACCCACAATAACATCTGCAAAACACATGTATGTGACAAATCAAATTTGATTTGATTAGACTTAATATGCGTGTTTGGAAACATACGAGTGCAAGACCAAGTCCAGCTTCAGCGCGTGATTAAGACGGATAATTGGTTTAGATCAAGAATCAGCCTGAAACCTGTAAACTCATCCTTCTAAAACGTGAAAGCATTTTACAGGACAGTACTCACCTCCCTTTCACTCAAAACTCATCCTCCTAAAACTTGAAAGCATTTTACAGGACAGTACTCACCTCCCTTTCACTCAAAACTCATCCTCCTAAAACGTGAAAGCATTTTACAGGACAGTACTCACCTCCCTTCACTCAAAACTCATCCTTCTAAAACGTGAAAGCATTTTACAAGACAGTACTCACCTCCCTTTCACTCAAAACTCATCCTCCTAAAACTTGAAAGCATTTTACAGGACAGTACTCACCTCCCTTTCACTCAAAACTCATCCTTCTAAAACTTGAAAGCATTTTACAGGACAGTACTCACCTCCCTTTCACTCAAAACTCATCCTCCTAAAACGTGAAAGCATTTTACAGGACAGTACTCACCTCCCTTCACTCAAAACTCATCCTTCTAAAACGTGAAAGCATTTTACAAGACAGTACTCACCTCCCTTTCACTCAAAACTCATCCTCCTAAAACGTGAAAGCATTTTACAAGACAGTACTCACCTCCTTCACTCAAAACTCATCCTTCTAAAACGTGAAAGCATTTTACAAGACAGTACTCACCTCCCTTCACTCAAAACTCATCCTTCTAAAATGTGAAAGCATTTTACAGGACAGTACTCACCTCCTTCACTCAAAGCTCATCCTTCTAAAACATGAAAGCATTTTACAAGACAGTACTCACCTCCCTTCACTCAAAGCTCATCCTTCTAAAACGTGAAAGCATTTTACAAGACAGTACTCGCCTCCCTTCACTCAAAACTCATCCTTCTAAAACGTGAAAGCATTTTACAGGACAGTACTCACCTCCCTTTCACTCAAAACTCATCCTTCTAAAAACGTGAAAGCATTTTACAGGACAGTACTCACCTCCCTTTCACTCAAAACTCATCCTTCTAAAACTTGAAAGCATTTTACAGGACAGTACTCACCTCCCTTCACTCAAACTTCCGTCGCAGCAGCAGCTGGACAAGAGGAAAGAGACTTCTACAAAATAAAATGAAAACAGACAGATATGGGGACTCTTTTACTCCAACAGCCATTAGGCTGTTTAATAGATATAGTCTGTTGGACCCTCCTGTACACAGCACATTGCACTTTCACTTTAAATGTGTAGCCATGGCACTTTCAATTCATTATATTTTGTAGTTTCTGTGTTTTCGTGTTTTATGTACCGTATTTTTAATAAGCACATGACCAAATTAAATTCCCCGTGATGAGATAATAAAGTAGATCTGAATCTGAAATACATTTTTTTTTTAAATAAGAAATAATGTCAGTAACACAAAAGGACATGACCAAATTCTCAGGAAGGCAGAGCTAACCTGAGAAGTCTTTCACTCACACACACACACACCCACACACACACGCACACACACACACACACACACACACACACACACACACACACACACACACACACACACACACACACACACACACACACACACACACACACACACACACACACACACACACACACACACACACACACACAAATACATTCATGCTATACACACACACACACACACACACACACACACACACACACACACACACACACACACACACACACAAATACATTCATGCTATACACACACACACACACACACACACACAAATACATTCATGCTACACACACACACACACACACACACATACATACACACACACACACACACACACACACAAATACATTCATGCTACACACACACATACACACACACACACACACACACACACAAATACATTCATGCTACACACACACACACACACACACACACACACACACACAAATACATTCATGCTACACACACACATACACACACACACACACACACACACACAAATACATTCATGCTACACACACACACACACACACACACACACACACACACACACACACACACACACACACACACACACACACACACACACACACACACATCACAATTGCTGCTATCAAACTCTTATTTACTATTCCTAATACTTCACAATTTAAGCCACATACACCTACAGTGACGGTCTTCACATTCACGCAAACTCACATACATGTACACACTCATGCACCCATGCTCACACACACACACACATACACACACACTCACTCATTACCATGCACGCAACACACACAATGATGCCATTCTTGATGGATTGATTATAATGATTATTTTTACCATTAGTATTGATCCTGCTATCAGACACTTTTACCCCTGTTTACATGTACATTGCTTACTCAAATCACTCTCATAGGGCAGCGCACAATTGGCCCAGCATCGTCCGGGTTTGGCCGGGGTAGGCCGACATTGTAAAATAAGAATTTGTTCTTGACTGACTTGCCTAGTTAAATAAAGGTTAAATAAAAATATCAGACCTGTATATTAGACCTGTATATCAGACCTGTATATCAGACCTGTATATTAGACCTGTATATCAGACCTGTATATCAGACCTGTATATTAGACCTGTATATTAGACCTGTATATCAGACCTGTATATCAGACCTGTATATCAGACCTGTATATCAGACCTTTATATCAGACCTGCATATCAGACCTGCATATCAGACCTGTATATCAGACCTGTATATCAGACCTGTATATTAGACCTGTATATTAGACCTGTATATCAGACCTGTATATTAGACCTGTATATCAGACCTGTATATTAGACCTGTATATCAGACCTGTATATCAGACCTGTATATTAGACCTGTATATCAGACCTGTATATCAGACCTGTATATTAGACCTGTATATCAGACCTGTATATCAGACCTGTATATCAGACCTGTATATCAGACCTGCATATCAGACCTGTATATCAGACCTGTATATCAGACTGTTCTCATGTTTGTTTTTTTATTTCTTCTGTTGCGTTTCACTTTTTTTTTTTCCTTATCTATATTCCTACCTTGATTGTTGGGAAAGAGCTCGCAAGTTAAGCATTTCACTGTCTTGTTTTACACCTGCTGTATCCTGTGCATGTGACAATAAACCTTGAAATAACAAATAAACAAACACACACACAGTTACAAATCCCATAGTAATAAGTTAATATGAGTTTGTATCTCTACAATTGACACATTCCTGAAAGATACCCCTCCCCAATGTGTGAATAAAGTTGGCCTCATTGAGCAGAATATGCACTAAGTCTGTTAACACGTCCTGCTTGCAATGATTTAAAAAAAACACTAGATGGCAAATAATGAGTTTGAAACAGCCAGCCCAGTGCAAACTGAGGAAGTGCTTGATGCTGAATTACTTCCTGACTGACTGGATGGATAGATGGCATCACATTTCCAAACAAAACAGTTGATGTGGCAGTGCTCATAGCGGCTATTTTTAACTGAAATGTTATTTTTTTTTTTTGTTGTCGATATTTTGATTGACATATAGGGCATATAGAGTACATATACAATACAATATTGTTTATGCTTCTGATAATATTTTGAAAGTTTACATTTAAGTTCGTAAAAGTTTTGTGCTACTTATTGAAATGCATGGTTTCGTCAAAGGATACAATCTGTGAATCCCAGATGACCAATTATCCAGGCTTTATCACAACCGGCCGTGATTGGGATTCCCATAGGGCTGCGCACAATTGGCCTAGCGACGCCGGGGTAGGCCGTCATTGTAATTAAGAATATGTTCTTAACTGACTTGCCCAGTTTAATAAAGGTTAAATAACTAAAAATATTTTTAAAAATTACCAATAGACTGTACCACGATATATTCTCTCCTCCCACTCCTACTCCTGTATTTGCCATCATGCATGTCATTAGAGGGTTTAATGAGCTTGGTCTACAGGCACTGCTGGCAAATGTTTTCCTTCGGTCCACAGGTTCTAACAACGTATGGTTTAAAATAGCCTAGCCTGCTCCCGTCCCTTGTGGGTATGATGTTCTCTCATTAAAATACAAAACTTGAATCATCATCTATATTGTGGTCAAAAGATACAAATAGTTTACAGTGCAGATAAATAAAAAGTTAAAGTACAAGTGGATTATGTTGGATTACAGCATAACACAGTACATACAGTACAGTATTTAATCACTTAGCCTATTTGCTGTGCTCTGATTTAAATCTTGTGGGAAAAAAATGTCCAGAAACAAACATTTTGCGGTCTGCTTGGAAATAGCTCACTTTCTGCTGCTCTGGATAATGTTTCCGAAAGAGAAATGTAGAGGCTTAAGAAAAACAACAGAACCAGAGTTGAGCCTATTTCTTCCCTTCATACCCCGCCATTTGTGGTGTGAAACCTCATTCTTCTCTTGTTAGTCACTGAAAGTGGTGAAATGACGTGCTACTTTCCTCACGAGTAACTATGTCCAAAATAGACCCCCAAAAGCACTCGTATTGTGTCAATAGGACTACAACGATTGATAGTTGTTTGTTAAAAAGTGAGAAAACGAGTGAGAGAAAGTGTATGAGAGTGAGCGTGAGAGACAGAGAACAAGAGAGAAAGAAAGAAGTGAGAACATCGTGCGTTTGTGTGGAGGAGTGGGGAGAGATTCTGTAAGTATACGGTAGCCCATTCCTAGCAGCCTCTGTGGTAGGCTCACTGAAGAATATCCACGCCAGACATTGGAGTGGAGAGAGAGAGAGAGAGTTTGAATGCACTATTACTTTACGTTTGTTATTTAGTTGTTTCTATTTGTTGACCTGCCAAAATGCTTGGATTCAAGGGTCCAGCTATTGTTAATTACTCAGACCTTTGTACAAATATACTGTATACCACTGTTCAATAATACCCACAATGAATGGCTATCCCTAGAAAACCACATATGGAAAACCTTGGACAGATTTTATACTTGACCAAAAGAGTACTGGTACACCTATATCAACATTAGTAGCCTCAGCCTACTGTACAGTATTTTCCTCCCCGTTGAGGGTAACTATAGAGACGTCTCAGATGCTTATATGACGAAGACGGTCCCCCTGCACAGAGCCAATGAACAGTGTGAATATGGCGCCTGGTTACTCCCAGTCCGCCACAGCTAGACGGGAGAAGGGAGGGGACTGGAGAAGGAAAACGCTCATAAGCAGTAATGGTTACTGGGCTTCGCCGAACAAACTGGGGATTGACAGGCAAACCCGCCACGACTGTTTAAAATTATTATTCTTTTTCAACGCAGGCTTTTGTTGCTTTTAACCACATGATCTTTAACGGATATATCTATATTTTTTGATCGAATACGTTGTCGTGAGGACATTAACCTGTTGCATCCTTTCCGACAGTCTCGCGGCAGCGGTCAACTTTAAGATGTTCTATTGTGGATGCGATGACGTTTTGTTTCGTCTTTTTGCGCTTCTGTAGGATAGTCGGACTGCGAACATTTTTCCTTCAAGCTCTTTAGTGTCATACATCGCTCGGTAAGTTGACTATTTTGTATCTATTTTTCCAGAGGTTGAGCTTTCTTTATGAAGTTTATTTAGCATAAAAGTTTATGGACGTGCAAAGCTGCTAGCACTACTCAGCCTATCACTCGCTGTTCACAACCGACACGGTGCTAGTGTTCTAGCTTTGTTATCATGGGGTTAAAGCCAACCTTTTTTCAGACAGGAATGTGCGGAAACACCCATTTAAAAAAAATGGTCTGTTACTTTTCGTTACTTGTCTTTTAATGGTTACATAGTTGCTGCGTTTTAGTAGAAACTTGACCTATGTGGTTTGAACGTAGCATGGAATGTGTGTCGCAACAATGTTGCAAAGGAAGGTATCGCTCGAGGAAAAATGCTGTAGCACGAGATGCCACAGGATGGAACAAAACAAAAACCCAGTATCAGCGCTCTGAAGTAGCCAGCTGAATCAACTGCAACATTGCCCTGTGTACATTTGTTACAATGTTTCAACTTTAATCTAAAAGGTCTAATGCATAATATTAATCATAATTCCAAATAAAAGGCTCACAGTTGCATTTAGAAGCCAGTATTGAAATCCACCAAGGGTCATTTTGGCGGTTCTGTCAGATTGTAGGTTACATATAGGCCTGTATCATCTAAAAACCTTTGGAATCCTCATGGGGACTACAGCTAGATAATCTAACTCGTGTTCAATTAGATTACTAATGCATCATGACTCAATATAGAATTTCAGCTGTTCCTTGAATCTCACTTAACTTTCAGATTTTAAATAGAGAATCATCCACCTATCTAGTCTTGGTTCCTTGGTTGACAACATTGCATAAAGCCTAATGCAGTTCTCCCCTCCCCCAATCCATAACTAGAAGATGTTTGTAAAGTCAACACTCAGGTTTAGGACTTTATTTATTTATTTTTATTTCACCTTTATTTAACCAGGTAGGCTAGTTGAGAACAAGTTCTCATTTGCAACTGCGACCTGGCCAAGATAAAGCAAAGCAGTTCGACACAAACAACAACACAGAGTTACACATGGAATAAACAAAACATACAGTCAATAATACAGTAGAACAAAACAAAACAAAAAGTCTATATACAGTGAGTGCAAATGAGGTAAGTTAAGGAAATAAATAGGCCATGGTGGCCACGTAATTACAATATAGCAATTAAACACTGGAATGGTAGACTGACAGAGGATGAATGAACAATTTGTCCCATATAACAAAAGTTATTTTGGGTGGGTTTGGCCATGCAGCAACTAATGAGCAAAGTCCCAGTTTTAACAAGGAACAGTTTGATTTGGAAGGTGTTACTTTGCTGTCTCCTTGATCACTGGTAGGCTAAAAGGCAGTATTTATGTTTGAGTTATAATGCTATGGGGAAAACCAACATGTTTCACTAGTTAGTTAGTACATGGTGTACATTGTGTGTAGATATCTATCTTATCTATCTCTCATCCAACTAAATGTTTACTTTCAGGCTCCTTTCTTGACAATGCAACAACAATAAGAAATACAAAAACATAAGAATAGGAACGTTGAGTCTTGGGTAAGGTTGCAACATTCCAGAAACTTTCTGGGAACTTTACCCAGATTTTTCTGAATTCCCGGTTGAAGTCAGGGATGTCAGAAATCCCGGAATCAGGAGTGAACTGGGGGGGGGGGGGGTGTGTGTGGTTTAGTAAAAAACCATGAGCTGCATGTCAGTGTCTCCATGGTAATGCTGTGATGAGCAGGAATGGGCGGATGAGGTGAAGACCAATAGAGTGCTGAGAGGGATGGAGAGGGAGGGGGCGAAAGGGGGAGAGAGAGAGATGACTGAAGGGCTTAGTAATGATGGACCTGCTTTATGTCTAGCTGCCTGTCATCAAAACATCAACAACAGGACCGGATGTTTTCCCCCACATTTAAAGGAGAATGAGTGACAGAACGAAAGCCGTTGCTCTGTCACCTGACCAGGAAAGGCGTTGCTCTGTCGCCTGACCAGGAAAGGCGTTGCTCTGTCGCCTGACCAGGAAAGGCGTTGCTCTGTCGCCTGACCAGGAAAGGCGTTGCTCTGTCGCCTGACCTGGAAAGGCGTTGCTCTGTCGCCTGACCTGGAAAGGCGTTGCTCTGTCACCTGACCAGGAAAGGCGTTGCTCTGTCGCCTGACCTGGAAAGGCGTTGCTCTGTCGCCTGACCTGGAAAGGCGTTGCTCTGTCGCCTGACCTGGAAAGGCGTTGCTCTGTCGCCTGACCTGGAAAGGCGTTGCTCTTTCGCCTGACCTGGAAAGGCGTTGCTCTTTCGCCTGACCAGGAAAGGCGTTGCTCTGTCACCTGACCAGGAAAGGCGTTGCTCTTTTCCTCACGAAACTAGAACAAAACAGGACCATGAATTTTCACAATTGACTCTATAGAGGGGTCCTTTGGAGGAAGGAATGTTGACATATGTTTGACATTTGTATCTTAAATCATAACTGAGATAATACATTAAAGTTGGAACATTTGTGACATTTTGCCTTTACCCTGCTTCCCTTTTTAAGACGCCATAATGTTTCATCTGTAAGTGCTACAAAGCAAAAACTAAAATAAACACAAATTCATACTTAGTCAAATATCCATATCATTCAAAAATGATATTGTGATATGCAGCTGTCGATAATATATATTTTTCCTTCTCCCCCTATCACTATTTCAGTTACTCCCCCCCCCCCCCCCCCCTTCTGATCCAAATGGTTTTACCAGCTCTGACCCAACCTCAGCTCCAACGTATGGAGAAAATGAACCAACAGCTTGTTTTCAGATCTCTGAATCATTATGCTGTTGGAAACTAAGCCTGCGTAACATTTTCAGATCTCTGAATCGTTATGCTGTTTGAAACTAAGCCTGTGTAACATTTTCAGATCTGTGAATCATTATGCTGTTGGAAACTAAGCCTGCGTAACATTTTCAGATCTCTGAATCGTTATGCTGTTGGAAACTAAGCCTGCGTAACATTTTCAGATCTGTGAATCATTATGCTGTTGGAAACTAAGCCTGCGTAACATTTTCAGATCTCTGAATCGTTATGCTGTTGGAAACTAAGCCTGCGTAACATTTTCAGATCTCTGAATCGTTATGCTGTTGGAAACTAAGCCTGCGTAACATTTTCAGATCTCTGAATCGTTATGCTGTTGGAAACTAAGCCTGCGTAACATTTTCAGATCTGTGAATCATTATGCTGTTGGAAACTAAGCCTGCGTAACATTTTCAGATCTGTGAATCATTATGCTGTTGGAAACTAAGCCTGCGTAACATTTTCAGATCTCTGAATCGTTATGCTGTTGGAAACTAAGCCTGCGTAACATTTTCAGATCTCTGAATCATTATGCTGTTGGAAACTAAGCCTGCGTAACATTTTCAGATCTGTGAATCATTATGCTGTTGGAAACTAAGCCTGCGTAACATTTTCAGATCTGTGAATCATTATGCTGTTGGAAACTAAGCCTGCGTAACATTTTCAGATCTCTGAATCATTATGCTGTTGGAAACTAAGCCTGCGTAACATTTTCAGATCTCTGAATCATTATGCTGTTGGAAACTAAGCCTGCGTAACATTTTCAGATCTCTGAATCGTTATGCTGTTGGAAACTAAGCCTGCGTAACATTTTCAGATCTCTGAATCATTATGCTGTTGGAAACTAAGCCTGCGTAACATTTTCAGATCTCTGAATCATTATGCTGTTGGAAACTAAGCCTGCGTAACATTTTCAGATCTGTGAATCATTATGCTGTTGGAAACTAAGCCTGCGTAACATTTTCAGATCTGTGAATCATTATGCTGTTGGAAACTAAGCCTGCGTAACATTTTCAGATCTCTGAATCATTATGCTGTTGGAAACTAAGCCTGCGTAACATTTTCAGATCTCTGAATCATTATGCTGTTGGAAACTAAGCCTGCGTAACATTTTCAGATCTGTGAATCATTATGCTGTTGGAAACTAAGCCTGCGTAACATTTTCAGATCTGTGAATCATTATGCTGTTGGAAACTAAGCCTGCGTAACATTTTCAGATCTGTGAATCATTATGCTGTTGGAAACTAAGCCTGCGTAACATTTTCAGATCTCTGAATCGTTATGCTGTTGGAAACTAAGCCTGCGTAACATTTTCAGATCTCTGAATCGTTATGCTGTTGGAAACTAAGCCTGCGTAACATTTTCAGATCTCTGAATCATTATGCTGTTGGAAACTAAGCCTGCGTAACATTTTCAGATCTCTGAATCGTTATGCTGTTGGAAACTAAGCCTGCGTAACATTTTCAGATCTGTGAATCATTATGCTGTTGGAAACTAAGCCTGCGTAACATTTTCAGATCTGAATCATTATGCTGTTGGAAACTAAGCCTGCATAACATTTTCAGATTTTCTTTTTGATTGCTTCAAAAGTTGTCCATTATTACTCGTGAGTTTTGAGGGATTTCTGTGAAGTTCGGGAAAGGAAGGTGTGTGTGATTTTGCAGTCTCCTTTTAAATAAAACCAAACATCTCTGTTAGGCCTAAAAGGCATGAGAAAAATGGCAGTAAATCTGAGGCAATTTATGTTATCTGTCTGATTCAGTCTTATTCACCCACTTGAAAAATGTAATTTTACAGAGTGGGTTGTTTTTTTCATGGTGAGTAACTGCATCAGTCAGACCAGCGAGAGGGAAAAACACTACAGCACCACAGAGTAGGCCTACGTCCCACATGCCACCCTATTCCTTATGTAGTGCACTACTTTTGACCAGGGTCCATAGCGCTCTTCTCAAAAATAGTGCACTAGTCACTCTTACCTACACGTACATATTACCTTGACTAACCTGTGCCCCCAGCACATTGACTCTGTACCTGTACCCCCTGTATAAAGCCTTGTCACTGTTATTCTTTAATTAACCTAACTAACCTGTGCCCCAGCACATGGACTCTGTACCTGTACCCCCTGTATAAAGCCTTGTCACTGTTACTCTTTAATTAACCTAACTAACCTGTGCCCCCAGCACATGGACTCTGTACCTGTACCCCCCGTATAAAGCCTTGTCACTGTTACTCTTTAATTAACCTAACTAACCTGTGCCCCCAGCACATTGACTCTGTACCTGTACCCCCCGTATAAAGCCTTGTCACTGTTACTCTTTAATTAACCTAACTAACCTGTGCCCCCAGCACATTGACTCTGTACATGTACCCCCTTAAAGCCTTGTCACTGTTGCTCTTTAATTAACCTAACTAACCTGTGCCCCCAGCACATTGACTCTGTACCTGTACCCCCCGTATAAAGCCTTGTCACTGTTACTCTTTAATTAACCTAACTAACCTGTGTCCCCAGCACATTGACTCTGTACATGTACCCCCTTAAAGCCTTGTCACTGTTGCTCTTTAATTAACCTAACTAACCTGTGCCCCCAGCACATGGACTCTGTACCTGTACCCCACGTATAAAGCCTCGTCACTGTTGCTCTTTAATTAACCTAACTAACCTGTGCCCCCAGCACATGGACTCTGTACCTGTACCCCCCCGTATAAAGCCTTGTCACTGTTACTCTTTAATTATTAGTGCTTTTTCTATTGTCTGTTTTTATTTTTTCAGTTTATTTTAGTAAATACTTTAACACTTCTTAAAACTGCATTGTTGTTTAAGTGCTTGTTAGTAAGCATTTCACTGTAAGGTTTACACCTGTTGTATTGTGCGAATGTGACAAATAATGTTGATATAGGGTGCCGTTTGGGACAACCAAAGACCAGGGACTCTTAAGTTAAAATCCTTAATGTGACTGTTACTCTGTATACCATAGTAGTCTTAGTTAAAATCCTTAATGTGACTGTTCCTCTGTATACCATAGTAGTCTTAGTTAAAATCCTTCTTGTGACTGTTACTCTGTATACCATAGTAGTCTTAGTTAAAATCCTTAATGTGACTGTTACTCTGTATACCATAGTAGTCTTAGTTCATATCCTTCTTGTGACTGTTACTCTGTATACCATAGTAGTCTTAGTTAAAATCCTTAATGTGACTGTTACTCTGTATACCATAGTAGTCTTAGTTCATATCCTTCTTGTGACTGTTACTCTGTATACCATAGTAGTCTTAGTTAATATCCTTCTTGTGACTGTTACTCTGTATACCATAGTAGTCTTAGTTAATATCCTTCTTGTGACTGTTACTCTGTATACCATAGTAGTCTTAGTTCATATCCTTAATGTGACTGTTACTCTGTATTCCATAGTAGTCTTAGTTCACATCCTTAATGTGACTGTTACTCTGTAAACCATAGTAGTCTTAGTTCACATCCTTAATGTGACTGTTACTCTGTATACCATAGTAGTCTTAGTTCACATCCTTAATGTGACACTAACCAGGTTTCCATCCACAGTTTTTATGTGAGTAAAGTCCTAACATGTTAAGAATAAACCGTGACAGCTGTGATGGAAACAGTTCGGTTCAAGTTTATAAATGTCGTGACGTACACTAAGGCGAGGTACACTAAGGCGAGGTACACTAAGGCGAGGTACACTAAGACGTTTTTTAGCAGAATAGATGGATGCAGTTCAATGCTTGATTTAATATAATTCACCAATACATTTTCTTGGTAGTCCAAAAAATATTGCTATCATTGTTTGCTGCCTCCACCTATTCGGGATGCATTGTTTTATGGGCGACTAAGGCTGGAATTGTCAATATAATCAAACTAGCAAGGGCAATGATCACAAGTCTGTCATAAGGGGGGGGGGGGGGAATAGGCTAGCGTGCCTGTCGAACCCAAAGCCTGTGGGTCAACTAGGACAACCAAGCGAGTCAACAGTTCAGCCATCTACTTTATGAAATTACATTTACCAATGCCAGCACATCAGGCTTTAACTTCAATTGCTCTGAAATGTGTTTGTCCCGTTTTACAACGCGCAGTGGAGGGAACGTGTAGTTCTACAGACACACGCCACAGCCCTAGCTAAGCTACTAAAATGTTGCAGTCTGGCTTTGGTTTTTAAAGCTTCATAATGAATAACCCCAAAAAACTAAACCTGCAACAAAACACCATGCAGAGGACAAGCAAGTAGAGGCCTGTTACAGCAACGTTAGAGCAGTAGAATATGTAGTAGGCCTTTTACAGCAACATTAGAGCAGTATAACATGTAGTAGGCCTGTTACAGCAACGTTAGAGCAGTAGAACATGTAGTAGGCCTGTTAGAGCAGTAGAACATGTAGTAGGCCTGTTAGAGCAACGTTACAGCAGTATAACATGTAGTAGGCCTGTTACAGCAGTAGAACATGTAGTAGGCCTGTTACAGCAGTAGAACATGTAGTAGGCCTGTTACAGCAACATTAGAGCAGTAGAACATGTAGTAGGCCTGTTACAGCAACGTTAGAGCAGTAGAACATGTAGTAGGCCTGTTACAGCAGTAGAACATGTAGTAGGCCTGTTACAGCAGTAGAACATGTAGTAGGCCTGTTACAGCAGTAGAACATGTAGTAGGCCTGTTACAGCAGTAGAACATGTAGTAGGCCTGTTACAGCAGTAGAACATGTAGTAGGCCTGTTAGAGCAACATTAGAGCAGTAGAACATGTAGTAGGCCTGTTACAGCAACGTTAGAGCAGTAGAACATGTAGTATTCCTGTTACAGCAGTAGAACATGTAGTAGGCCTGTTACAGCAGTAGAACATGTAGTAGGCCTGTTACAGCAGTAGAACATGTAGTAGGCCTGTTAGAGCAGTAGAACATGTAGTAGGCCTGTTAGAGCAACGTTACAGCAGTATAACATGTAGTAGGCCTGTTACAGCAGTAGAACATGTAGTAGGCCTGTTACAGCAACATTAGAGCAGTAGAACATGTAGTAGGCCTGTTACAGCAACGTTAGAGCAGTAGAACATGTAGTAGGCCTGTTACAGCAGTAGAACATGTAGTAGGCCTGTTACAGCAGTAGAACATGTAGTAGGCCTGTTACAGCAGTAGAACATGTAGTAGGCCTGTTAGAGCAACATTAGAGCAGTAGAACATGTAGTAGGCCTGTTACAGCAGTAGAACATGTAGTAGGCCTGTTAGAGCAACATTAGAGCAGTAGAACATGTAGTAGGCCTGTTACAGCAACGTTAGAGCAGTAGAACATGTAGTATTCCTGTTACAGCAGTAGAACATGTAGTAGGCCTGTTACAGCAGTAGAACATGTAGTAGGCCTGTTACAGCAGTAGAACATGTAGTAGGCCTGTTACAGCAACGTTACAGCAGTAGAACATGTAGTAGGCCTGTTACAGCAACGTTACAGCAGTAGAACATGTAGTAGGCCTGTTACAGCAGTAGAACATGTAGTAGGCCTGTTACAGCAACATTAGAGCAGTAGAACATGTAGTAGGCCTGTTACAGCAACGTTAGAGCAGTAGAACATGTAGTAGGCCTGTTACAGCAGTAGAACATGTAGTAGGCCTGTTACAGCAGTAGAACATGTAGTAGGCCTGTTACAGCAACGTTACAGCAGTAGAACATGTAGTAGGCCTGTTACAGCAGTAGAACATGTAGTAGGCCAGTTACAGCAACGTTACAGCAGTAGAACATGTAGTAGGCCTGTTAGAGCAACATTAGAGCAGTAGAACATGTAGTAGGCCTGTTACAGCAGTAGAACATGTAGTAGGCCTGTTAGAGCAACATTAGAGCAGTAGAACATGTAGTAGGCCTGTTACAGCAGTAGAACATGTAGTAGGCCTGTTACAGCAGTAGAACATGTAGTAGGCCTGTTACAGCAGTAGAACATGTAGTAGGCCTGTTACAGCAACGTTACAGCAGTAGAACATGTAGTAGGCCTGTTAGAGCAACGTTAAAGCAGTAGAACATGTAGTAGGCCTGTTACAGCAACGTTAGAGCAGTAGAACATGTAGTAGGCCTGTTAGAGCAACGTTACAGCAGTAGAACATGTAGTAGGCCTGTTACAGCAACGTTAGAGCAGTAGAACATGTAGTAGGCCTGTTACAGCAACGTTAGAGCAGTAGAACATGTAGTAGGCCTGTTACAGCAACGTTACAGCAGTAGAACATGTAGTAGGCCTGTTACAGCAGTAGAACATGTAGTAGGCCAGTTACAGCAACGTTACAGCAGTAGAACATGTAGTAGGCCTGTTAGAGCAACATTAGAGCAGTAGAACATGTAGTAGGCCTGTTACAGCAGTAGAACATGTAGTAGGCCTGTTAGAGCAACATTAGAGCAGTAGAACATGTAGTAGGCCTGTTACAGCAGTAGAACATGTAGTAGGCCTGTTACAGCAGTAGAACATGTAGTAGGCCTGTTACAGCAGTAGAACATGTAGTAGGCCTGTTACAGCAACGTTACAGCAGTAGAACATGTAGTAGGCCTGTTAGAGCAACGTTAAAGCAGTAGAACATGTAGTAGGCCTGTTACAGCAACGTTAGAGCAGTAGAACATGTAGTAGGCCTGTTAGAGCAACGTTACAGCAGTAGAACATGTAGTAGGCCTGTTACAGCAACGTTAGAGCAGTAGAACATGTAGTAGGCCTGTTACAGCAACGTTAGAGCAGTAGAACATTCCTGTTAGCGCAGTAGAACATGTAGTATTCCTGTTAGAGCAGTAGAACAGAGCAGTAGAACATGTAGTATTCCTGTTACAGCAGTAGAACATGTACTAGGCCTGTTAGAGCAGTAGAACATGTAGTAGGCCTGTTACAGCAGTAGAACATGTAGTAGGCCTGTTAGAGCAGTAGAACATGTAGTAGGCCTGTTACAGCAGTAGAACATGTAGTAGACCTGTTACAGCAGTAGAACATGTAGTAGGCCTGTTAGAGCAGCAGAACATGTAGTAGGCCTGTTACAGCAGTAGAACATGTAGTAGGCCTGTTAGAGCAGTAGAACATGTAGTAGGCCTGTTAGAGCAGTAGAACATGTAGTAGGCCTGTTACAGCAGTAGAACATGTAGTAGGCCTGTTAGAGCAGTAGAACATGTAGTAGGCCTGTTAGAGCAGTAGAACATGTAGTAGGCCTGTTAGAGCAGTAGAACATGTAGTAGGCCTGTTACAGCAGTAGAACATGTAGTAGGCCTGTTACAGCAGTAGAACATGTAGTAGGCCTGTTACAGCAGTAGAACATGTAGTAGGCCTGTTAGAGCAGTAGAACATGTAGTAGGCCTGTTAGAGCAGTAGAACATGTAGTAGGCCTGTTAGAGCAGTAGAACATGTAGTAGGCCTGTTACAGCAGTAGAACATGTAGTAGGCCTGTCAGAGCAGTAGAACATGTAGTAGGCCTGTCAGAGCAGTAGAACATGTAGTAGGCCTGTTAGAGCAGTAGAACATGTAGTAGGCCTGTTACAGCAGTAGAACATGTAGTAGGCCTGTTACAGCAGTAGAACATGTAGTAGGCCTGTTACAGCAGTAGAACATGTAGTAGGCCTGTTACAGCAGTAGAACATGTAGTAGGCCTGTTACAGCAGTAGAACATGTAGTAGGCCTGTTACAGCAGTAGAACATGTAGTAGGCCTGTTAGAGCAGTAGAACATGTAGTAGGCCTGTTAGAGCAGTAGAACATGTAGTAGGCCTGTTACAGCAGTAGAACATGTAGTAGGCCTGTTAGAGCAGTAGAACATGTAGTAGGCCTGTTACAGCAACATTAGAGCAGTAGAACATGTAGTAGGCCTGTTACAGCAGTAGAACATGTAGTAGGCCTGTTACAGCAACATTAGAGCAGTAGAACATGTAGTAGGCCTGTTACAGCAGTAGAACATGTAGTAGGCCTGTTACAGCAACATTAGAGCAGTAGAACATGTAGTAGGCCTGTTACAGCAGTAGAACATGTAGTAGGCCTGTTAGAGCAGTAGAACATGTAGTAGGCCTGTTACAGCAGTAGAACATGTAGTAGGCCTGTTACAGCAGTAGAACATGTAGTAGGCCTGTTACAACAACATTAGAGCAGTAGAACATGTAGTAGGCCTGTTACAGCAACATTAGAGCAGTAGAACATGTAGTAGGCCTGTTACAGCAGTAGAACATGTAGTAGGCCTGTTACAGCAACATTAGAGCAGTAGAACATGTAGTAGGCCTGTTACAGCAGTAGAACATGTAGTAGGCCTGTTACAGCAACATTAGATTAGTAGAACATGTAGTAGGCCTGTTACAGCAACATTAGAGCAGTAGAACATGTAATAGGCCTGTTACAGCAGTATAACATGTAGTAGGCCTGTTACAGCAGTAGAACATGTAGTAGGCCTGTTAGAGCAACATTAGAGCAGTAGAACATGTAGTAGGCCTGTTAGAGCAGTAGAACATGTAGTAGGCCTGTTAGAGCAGTAGAACATGTAATAGGCCTGTTACAGCAGTAGAACATGTAGTAGGCCTGTTACAGCAGTAGAACATGTAGTAGGCCTGTTACAGCAGTAGAACATGTAGTAGGCCTGTTACAGCAGTAGAACATGTAGTAGGCCTGTCAGAGCAGTAGAACATGTAGTAGGCCTGTCAGAGCAGTAGAACATGTAGTAGGCCTGTTAGAGCAGTAGAACATGTAGTAGGCCTGTTAGAGCAGTAGAACATGTAGTAGGCCTGTTAGAGCAGTAGAACATGTAGTAGGCCTGTTACAGCAGTAGAACATGTAGTAGGCCTGTTACAGCAGTAGAACATGTAGTAGGCCTGTTAGAGCAGTAGAACATGTAGTAGGCCTGTTAGAGCAGTAGAACATGTAGTAGGCCTGTTAGAGCAGTAGAACATGTAGTAGGCCTGTTAGAGCAGTAGAACATGTAGTAGGCCTGTTACAGCAACATTAGAGCAGTAGAACATGTAGTAGGCCTGTTACAGCAGTAGAACATGTAGTAGGCCTGGTAGAACATGTAGTAGGCCTGTTACAGCAACATTAGAGCAGTAGTCTAGGCTGGCTACTTAACTACAGGACATTACAGGACCATCCAGCAATGCTGCATTCAACTGCACTGGTGATCCATGCTGTGCAAAAACACGAAAAACATGTTTCAACTTATAGCTGCATTTAAATTATTATTATTTTTTTTAAGTTATTAAATACTTTTGATTCGTCACAGCATATTATGCACATCTGCAAGCATAGCAGCAAAGGCTGGATAAATATTATTTTTTGTTTTAATTTTAAAATGCTATATACAGCATCCTGTAGACATTTATAAAGGGACATGTTTTTTTCTTATAAAACCATGGCCAGTTTGGGTCGCAGTTGCTCGTGTAAAATTAAAAACAAAAAAATGTTTTTTCTCTCCACTGATTTATTCCCCTCATTGTTTTTCACTGCCTACAGCTAGAGATGCAGGTGTCATTTGGTTAGCTAGCAAAAAATGTGAATTGCTTTGCTAGCTATTCTGAACATGAATGACTGTTGTCCAAAATTAACATATCTGTTGTCAGTCAAATGTATTTGTGAGGCAGGCAAGTTCCCTTTCAGTTGCCAAAACGTGGGTTGGGACAAGCGTGCATTGGCAGGCAAACTGCAGAAGGACGAGCAGGCTACTGTTCCCCATCGTTTATCAGTGCATTTGACGCGCCAACTAGCTGAAAAAGTTTGATAACATTTATCTAGCGTTGCATCGTTAGATTTTAGCGCATCTCACTCTGGCTAGCATTAGTTGTTGATCTTGTTGTTGATGTGCATACGCTCTCTCCACCAGTTGCCCATCTTTTCATGGTGTTTTATCAATAGGACTGTAAAGTTCCCAAATGTAAGGACTCCCGTGGAATTAGCAGAAATCCGTTCAGGTGTGGCTTTTGGCAAGTGAATGATGGCAGGCCCGTGCGGAAAATGATATAGGCCCAATGAAGCTCTGCTTGGCTATATATAGCCCACCGGTCTGTGTCGACGCCGGTCCTGGACAGGACACGTGTTTTTATTAGGTTTTATTTACTGCAGTGTCTACTCATTGTCCAAACGCACAGCTGTTTTCCCACTCGATATTGCTACAGAATTTTTTCAAAAGTTTGGACACACATACTCATTCAAGGGTTTCTCTTTATTTTTTACTATTTTCTACATTGTAGAATAATAGTGAAGACGTCAAAACTATGAAATAACACACATGGAATCATGTACTAGTCAAACAAGTTAAACAAATCAAAATATATTTTAGAATCTTCCAAGTAGCCACCCGTTGCCTTGGCAGCTTTGTCCAGTATTGTATGTCATTCCCAAAACACTCTATAGGAATTTGTGAAAATGACTTGAGTGCACGCTTGTCACAAATGTAACAAAAAGAAAGGTGTAGTTCATCCTGGGGGTGTATATGAACAGATTTGAATACATTTTCATGTTTCTGAAATGCTGTCCGTTGCACTTTTTAAAGCAAAAAGTGTGTTTTGTGTGCACTGCGTCATCACGCACTCGTTTTGATCTGCAACAGTTTGGTGGAAACGCACCATTGGAAACACCACTGGTGGGAAAAGGTGATTTTTTTTTTTCTTTGTGGATTTTAGAATATACAACCTGGCTTGTGACCATGTATAGCACCTTCTTGTGACTGTGACATAGTAGTCTTAGTCCTCTCTCTAAATGTAGTGTGGGAAATAACTTGGAATAAAACAAACCAACCCCCTTTTGGAAAGAGAAAATGACTCTCACTCACACCCTCTTTCTCTCCTTTCGCTCTCTTGCTCTTTTTCACTCTCGTGCAGTTTCTTTCTTGCCTTCTCTCTTTTTAATTTCTCTCTCACGCACTTTCTTTTTTATCTCTCGCCCGCCAGCTCTCTCTCTCTCTCTCTCTCTCTCTCTCTCTCTCTCTTCTCTTCTCTCTCTTCTCTCTCTAGGGCCTGCCCTCCATAGCAGCCTCTGTCAGGATAAAAACATTCCACTGTTAGGTCTCTGTTGAAATAACAAGAACGCTAAACAATTGGGCCAAGGTCTTCTCCGTGCTACTCACTCTCACCCATTCTGTCGTGTTTTTTTAATGAGTATCGTTATGGGTTGTAACCCACTTTCCCTTTGGTCCTGGATCCATCCCATTGACCAAAGTATTTTAACTTGCATTCTTGCATAAATATGTATTACTATCCCTACATGCCAGTCATCAACTCTACCGTACTGATCCACTTACCATCCATTAGAATAATTGTGTCCTCATTTGCACCCATTTGGCTGATTTGTAGATTGTGATGCTTATTCTTAGCTTTTTGTTTTTCTTCTGCGTTTTGACCAGCGTGGATTGCGTTAGATAAGCTTCAGGATTTGGCAGAGGTTTCTGCAAAACCGATCCATCCCAGCGTGTAATATTCACGACAGAATCTATGTTTTTAGAGCTTTATTTGGTGGTGGTGGTGAGCAGCAACTGGTTTCTTCCTGGGGCGTTCATCTATACAGATATAGGAGAAACACTACAACCCATAACTGATGTAGCCCTGTTACATCAGCATTACAGCAACAGGCTGTAAACCCCACAGACGGTCTGACTCCACATTTCAATTGAAATGTGACGCACACCTATTTAGGTACTAATGGTTTTTGCTTAGTTAAATGTAATCCCTTTAAAACCCGACTCTTCCTATACTTCACTTGCATCACATCGCAATGGGATTCAGAGGATTTAAGCATACTTTATCGCTCCAGCCTAGCAGCTGGGGTTTATCACACTGCATGCATCCCAAATGAAACCCTATCCCCTATATAGTGCACTACTTTAGACCAGAGCCCTATGGAACCCTATTCCCTATATATAGTGCACTACTTTAGACCAGAGCCCTATGGAACCCTATTCCCTATATATAGTGCACTACTTTAGACCAGAGCCCTATGGAACCCTATTCCCTATATATAGTGCACTACTTTAGACCAGAGCCCTATGGAACCCTATTCCCTATATAGTGCACTACTTTAGACCAGAGCCCTATGGAACCCTATTCCCTATATATAGTGCACTACTTTAGGCCAGAGCCCTATGGAACCCTATTCCCTATATAGTGCACTACTTTTGACTAGGGCACTAGTCTATGGCACTATGGGGATAGGGTGCCATTGGAGAGAGTGACAACGATGAAAAAAGTTTAGTGGAAAGAAGGCATCAAACAACTATTTCTTTATTAGTGGGACTTACATTGAGCTGGATGTATCATTTGTAGAAAGTGACTTTTTGGACCTGAATGCCAAAACAGTCGAGAGGTAAAGGTGCTGAAAGTTGAGTCCCTGCCTGTGAGACATTAGAAACATCAATCACTGGAAAAGATAAACGGTGTGAGATTGCTAACATTTTTAAAAGCTTACACACAAGGTTGTCAAACTATTTTTTAAAATAATTTCTTACGTTTTAAAATACAAATGTTGACATTTTTTCACAACAAGAAAAATGCTACCGATTTTTTTTTTTTTTTTTTTTTTTTTTTTTTTTTTTTTTTTTTTTTTTTTTTTTTTTTTTTTTTTGTCTAGTAAATTCCTCACCAAATACATGTTTATTATGTTGTAGTGTAAACCCTACTTTACATCTGAGATGTTTGTTGTGCCCAACGTTGGTTCAGTCATAACGTTCTTTTGAACACAGGGTGGGTGATAGGTATTCCCATTCAAGTTATTCTCTGATGTGTGGCCCTCCAACCATCTTTATGGTACCATTTTTGAAAAGTTAAAATGTCAATTTTATTATATTTCTCAGCCAAAACATATGTTTTAAATCATACTGTCAATCCTGCATAGAAAACCTATTGAAATAAAGATCATGGAATGGACATGAACGTATTTTAAATTGCCATTTGACAGGTTGGGTGGACCAGCGGGCTGTCTCATCAACAGCACAAATCCAGAATTGTGTTTAGCAAACCATAACTCTCTATGCACAAGGACTACTTTTAACAATGTACGCTGGACATTTTACAATAACATTTACTGGAAGAACTGTGCATATGCAAAGTTTGGGTAACAAGAATTTCGGTAAAACCTCCCTCCGTTTTTATATCCACGTTTTCCAAAAAAATAACTCTTAAATATCTGCTCCGACTTAAGATTCAACGATGTATGCAGAAAGAATAGGGTGTCAGCTATGACGTGACACAAATCTACTGGTTATTGAACTACAGTAAGTGAAATGGATTTACACCTGGTAACTACCTTTCTGTAACGGAATTATCATGGGACCCTGATGCATAGGAAATGAATAATAATGGAAATTAATATCATGATCTTCATGGTGATGTATCCTAAATAGGTACACAAAAGGTTATTAAATATCTTCCTTTTGCTTATTTGGGTGTTATTTTTACACACTAGTATATGCTTCTATTTTTTATGAGCTCTGCCCTCAAAAAATACAAAATTTGGTTGTTCTGGACCGGATAAAGTCTGTACCAATCAAAGATGTCTGTTTCATAAGTTTGTACAGCACAGTAAAGTACACTATATTATAGTGTACTCAACTGTAGAGTTCTCTACTGTGTAATGAACTCTACTGTAAGATATACTTTATTGTCCATTTACATAAAACTACTTTTTTTTTGTTGTGGTGTCAGCACACAAATACACAACACTATTACATACAGTACTGAAAACGTGAAAGTCACAGAGTTACATGTTCACGTACTGTATTCAAAGCCTGCAGCCTACTGTCCCACTGGTCCAGCAGCTCGATGGCTGATGGAACAACTTACCCTGGCTCCTATTCTTAACATTGGGCAACATTTTGTGCGGGGGGGTTCTCTGATGTGCTTCACCTTGCCCGTTAATCATAGACACTCTGAATCCCCACTCCCACACTGCAAACTCAGCACAAACTGTTCTCCATTTTGGGAATACATTTGTTTTCATCACTTTTATTTCCATGACTGATCAAAACTAGTTTTCTCGTGTCTCTGTCTTGTCTCTCTGCAGCAGACATATGGTGAGCAATGTTTGGAACATCAAATCGCAATAAAATCACAGTATCAAATCCCATATACAGTGGGGAGAACAAGTATTTGATACACTGCCGAATTTGCATGTTTTCCTACTTACAAAGCACGTAGAGGTCTAATTTTTTTCTCATAGGATCACTTCCACTGTGAGAGATGGAATCTAAAACATAAATCCAGAAAATAACATTGTATGATTTTTAAGTAATACATTTGCATTTTATTGCATGACATAAGTATTTGATACATCAGAAAAGCAGAACTTAATATTTGGTACAGAAACCTTTGTTTGCCTTTACAGAGATCATATGTTTCCTGTAGGCCTTGAAATACATCCACAAGTACACCTCCAATTGACTCATTATGTCAATTAGCCTATCAGGAGCTTCTAAAGCCATGACATCCTTTTCTGGAATTTTCCAAGCTGTTTAAATTCACAGTCAACTTAGTGTATGTAAACTTCTGACCCACTGGAATTGTGAAACAGTGAAAAAATCTGCCTGTAAACAATTGTTGGAAAAATTACTTGTCATGCACAAAGTAGATGTCCTAACTGACTTGCCAAAACTATAGATTGTTAACAAGAAATGTGTGGAGTAGTTGAAACACTTAGGTTGGAGTCATTAACTTGTTTATGTAAACTTCTGACTTCAACTGTACATAAGTATTCAAACCTTTTACCCAGTACTTTTGTTGAAGCACCTTTGGCAGCAATTACAGCTTTGAGTCTTCTTGGGTATGAAGCGATAAGCCTGGCACACCTGTATTTGGGGGTGTTCTCCTGTTTCTCTCTGCAGATCCCCCCCAAGCGCCCTCAGGTTGGGTGGGGAGGGTTGCTGCGCAGCTATATACAGGTCTCTCTAGAGATGTTCAATCGGGTTCAATTACGGACTTTGGCTGGTCCACTCGAGGACATTCAGAGACTCGTCCTGACGCCACTCCTGCGTTGTCTTGGCTGTGTGCTTAGGGTCGTTGTCCTGTTGGAAGGTGAACCTTCACCCCAGTCTGAGGTCCTGAGTGCTCTGGAGCAGGTTTTCATCAAGGATCTCTGTACAATTTCTCAGTTCATCTTTGCTTTGATCTTGACTAGTCTCCCAGTCCCTGCTGCTAAAAAACATCCCCGCAGCGTGATGCTGCCCCCACCATAGGGATGGTGCCAGGTTTCCTCCAGACTTGACGCTTGGCACATCAGAGTCCATACCCCGACGATATGAAGCTGATTGAATGTAGACCCTACATTGTTTAGACTTGTTCTCAGGTCTTGCCTCATTTGACTGTATGAAATGAATTCAAAGAGGTTTTTCCCAAGCAGAGATTTGTTAAGACGTGTCTAGTGGAACACGTGTTAGTTCTGCAGTTAAACTACTGTAAATGAGGCATGTCTATGATAGTCCTAAATGCCACCCTATTTAGTACATTACTTATGAGCAATTCCAATAGTAAGGTCAACCTGCGCATGGAAAAACAAAATCCCTTCATTCTTTATTGAACTATTTTAAAGATTTACCTTGAATGTGTGTATTTACATTTGGCCTTTAAAAAAAAACAACGTTATTTTATTTTTTTAGTACAAGGTAGGATAAAAAGGCTCTATTTTCAGTCAACCAGAATTCACAGCGTTTAACAATGGGCTCATATAGCTTGTTTTGGTACCCCCCCCCCATCGGTCCCCCTGTGTTTCTGACCAAGTCGGAAGGTTAATGAAACAATAAATAAATGTTTATCCATTCAGTGCTGTTATAGAATGAACCCTGATTTGGGCAGGCAGTGTCACATATGTAACGGATGAGGAGAGATTGTTATTGTCGACTCATTTCGAGTATGATTGAATGCAAACTTTCTGTGCAAAGTTTACTTTCATCAGGAGCTTGTGTGTGTGTGTGTGTGATTAGTCTCCTTTCTCTCTTTTTGTCAGTACTCGTTCTAAGCGTACCGTATTACAGACAGCTAGTGGGCAATCTTTATCTCTGTGTTGATGTGTGTGTGTTGGTGTGGGTGTTGGTGTTGGTCGGTAGGTGTGTGGGTGTAGGTGGGTGTAGGTGTGTGTGTTTGTAGGTGTAGGTGTTGGTCGGTGTGTAGGTGTTGGTCGTTGTGTGTGTGTGTGTGTGTGTGAGAGATCTATCTATTCTCCTGTTCTCATATGAACTGTAATCATGCGTTCTGCTAACTGGCACATTGCATGTGATCACATGGCATAATAAAAATATCTATTTATTTATTTTGATCCAGTTTAACTTCCTGGTACCCCCCAGTGACAATATTGGTCTGTGTAGTCTGCAACTGGCAAGCCTGAGGTGATTTACAATCTGACAACAAATGTATATTAAAATGCAAATCCTGTAGGTTATAATTTAATGTTTTTTGTACCATATCACATGATGAAAGGGAAGTTTAGCCCCTCATAGGAAAGACATCAACATAATGATATAGCAGGGATTAGCAGAGTGAAGAATGAGTCCATCTAGCTCAAATAAACAAGGGAATGAAATGAGTATCAGTCCCTGAGTCTAGGGTTAGAGGTATACACTTTTTCATGGAAAGAGCCTAATGTTTTATAGACTGACTGACCAGGGGAATCCAGGTGAAAGCTTATTATGTCACTTGTTAAAATCCACTTCAATCAGTGTAAATGAAGGCGAGGAGACAGGTTAAAGAAGGACTTTTATGCCTTGAGACATGGATCGTGTATTTTCTGTGGTATACTCGGTGTATATACACAGGCAGTTTGTGTGACTGGTAACAAAATTTAAGACGGCCTCTGATGCTGTTGAGATGCAGTTCTTGATAAGAAACGACCACACAAGATTTGTGTACATCTCGCCAGCCAATGACGACCAGGCCTGGGTGGCTGCAGGTCAAGTTGTTCAGTCTCTGTAGACAACATGGAGAGGAGACTCTTTTTAAAAAAAAAAAATGAATTTTACCCCTTTTTCTCCCCAATTGTTTTAGTAGCTACTATCTTGTCTTATCGCTACAACTCCCGTACGGGCTCGGGAGAGACGAAGGTTGACAGTCATGCGTCCTCCGATACACAACCCAAACAAGCCGCACTGCTTCTTAACACAGCGCGCATCCAACCCGGAAGCCAGCCGCACCAATGTGTCGGAGGCTACACCGTGCACCTGGCAACCTTGGTTAGCGCGCATTGCCCGCCACATGAGTCGCTGGTGCGCGATGAGACAAGGATATCCCTACCGGCCAAGCCCTCCCTAACCCGGACGACGCTAGGCCAATTGTGCGTCGCCCCACGGACCTCCCGGTCGCGGCCGGTTACGACAGAGCCTGGGGTCTCTGGTGGAACAGCTGGCGCTGCAGTACAGCGTCCTTAACCACTGCGCCACCCGGGAGGCCTCAGGAGGGACCATTTTTAATAAAACATCTGTCATTAATAATATAGAAGGACATTTCTAAATCGTTGTAAATATGAAATGGAATGCAGTGTCATCATTTGCCAGACACCTAGGTATTTATAGTTGTCCACATGTTATAAGTCCGAACCATCCAGACTAGTGATGCTAGGCGGGTGGGTGCAGGCAGCGATCGGTTGAAGAGCATGCATTTAGATTTACTAGCATTTAAGAGCAGTTGGAGGCCACGGAAGGAGAGTTGTAATGGGGTTGAAGCTCGTTTTGGAGGTTAGTTAAGTGTCCAAAGAAGGGCCAGGTGTATACAGAATGGTGTCGTCTGCGTAGACGTGGATCAAAAATTACCCGCAGCAAGAGCGACATCATTGATGTATACAGAGAAGAGTCGGTCCGAAACACAGCTCCTGCAGCTTTGAAAACGTTCAATAGCGAACTCCATTAGAGACTGCCGGCTAGCTGGTCTTTAATAGCGACCTCCATTTGAGACTGCCGGCTAGCTGGTCTTTAATAGCGACCTCCATTTGAGACTGCCGGCTAGCTGGTCTTTAATAGCGACCTCCATTTGAGACTGCCGGCTAGCTGGTCTTTAATAGCGACCTCCATTTGAGACTGCCGGCTAGCTGGTCTTTAATAGCGACCTCCATTTGAGACTGCCGGCTAGCTGGTCTTTAATAGCGACCTCCATTTGAGACTGCCGGCTAGCTGGTCTTTAATAGCGACCTCCATTTGAGACTGCCGGCTAGCTGGTCTTTAATAGCAACCTCCATTTGAGAATGCCGGCTAGCTGGTCTTCAATGTCTCTCGCCTTACAGGGAATTCTCAACTAAGTGAACAAAAGAGCATTGCAAAAGCCGAAATGTGCCCTTTTACATCCTCATAGTGGTGAGCACGAAAGCAATGTCTTTGCACGTACTGTTGGTAGCAGCATCGGCTAACCATGGTAGCTATAGAACACAGTTCCAGCCAGGTCAGATTACAGGGGGAAAAGCAACAGCTAGCAGGGAATACAGCCACAATTAGCATGGGACACCTTCGCGGTCCCATCCACAAGGGCTAACCACGTCGCGGACTGTGTTCAAGCTGTTCATGGGAAACCCTGCTAGCTTAATACTGATAGCTACCAGCGAGGCTAATAGCTAGCTACGGCAAACAACTTCAGGCTTTTTGGTCTGGCAGTATCCCGGGACAGATGGTAGCGGTCGCAGGTTCTAAAATCTAAAAGTGTATATAAATCAAACTTTTGTAAGGAAACAACTTTACAAATAAAAAATACAACCTAAGGTCTTGTTAAATCCACTTCAATTAAAGGATTTAAAAAATAATAATATAAGCCTTGAAAAATGAATTTTGTATGTGTTCTGTAAAAATGGGCAAGACAAAAATATTTAAGTGCCTTTGAACGATGGTAGTAGGTGCTAGGCGAGCTGGTTTGTATCAATAAGTGCCAAGCTGTTGAGATTTTCACGCTCAACAGTTTGTGTATCAAGAATGGTCCACCATCCAAAGAACATCGAGCCAACTTGACACCAACAGTGGGAAGCATTGGAGTCAACATGGGCCAGCATCCCTGTGGAACGGTTTTGACACCTTGTAGAGTCCATGCCCTGACGAATTGAGGTTGTTCTGAGGGCAAAATGGAGTACAACTTAATCTTAGGAACCTGTTCCTAATTTTTTGTGAACTAAGTTTTCAGCCTTGTATGCATGTAAAGTTCCTAGTGGAAGGAATATAATAAATACTGACAGTAATGTACTAATGGTAATATATAAACTCAGAAAAAAAAGAAATGTCCCTTTTTCAGGACCCTGTCTTTCAAAGAGAATTTGTAAAAATCCAAATATATCTTCATTGTAAAGGGTTTTAACACGACGCTTGTTCAATGAACCATAATCAATGAACATGTCTAGGACACACGTTCCGTTAACGGAACCCCCCCCCCCCCCCCAACATTCCGCAGAAAATATTTTTTCTAAATATTTAACTTTCACACATTAACAAGTCCAATACAGCAAATGACAGATAAACATCTAATCTACCCATTGTGTTATATTTTTTTAAAATGTTTTACAGCGAAAACGTAACATATATATTAGATCACCACCAAATCCAAAAAACACACGCCCATTTTTCCCAGCCAAAGATAGTCACAAAAGCAGAATTAGAGATAAAATGAATCACTAACCTTTGATAATCTTCATCAGATGACACTCATAGGACATCATGTTACCCAATACATTTATGTTTTGTTCGATAATATGCATATTTATATCCACAAATCTCGGTATACATTGGCGCCATGTTCAGAAATGCCTTGAATATCCGAAATAATTACAAAGAGCTACGTCAAATTACAGAAATACTCATCATAAACTTTGACAAAAGATACATGTTTTACATATAATTAAAGATACACTAGTTCTTAATGCAACCGCTGTGTCAGATTTTTAATAAACTTTACGAAAAAAGCATACCATGCAATAATCTGAGACGGCACTCAGAAGTAACAACATTTCTCCGCCATGTTGAGTCAACAGAAATACGAAATTACATCATAAATATTCCCTTACCTTTGATGATCTTTCATCAGAATGCAGTGCCAGGAATCCTAGTTCCGCAATAAATTGTTTTGTTCGATAATGCCCATTACTTGTGTCCAATTAGCTACTCTTGCTAGCACGTTTAGTTCACATGTCCAAAAGCTGGCGCTGGTCCAGGCGAACTCGGACAAACTTCAAAAGGTTATATTCCAGGTCGAATAAACTGGTCAAACTAAGTAGAGAATCAATCTTCAGGATGTTATTATCATATCCAATAACGTTCCAACCGGAGCATTTGTTTTTGTCTACAGAGTAATGGAACGCATGGCGATATCAAGAGTAATGCGCTTAACCAGAAACTGGCATTCTGCCAGACCACTGACTCAAATAGCTGCCATCCGGTCCCACATCACACTAGAGGCTTCATTCCACGTTCTACTGACTGTTGACATCTAGTGGAAGGCGTAGGAAGTGCGAACAGGTTCATATCTTACTGGGATGTGAATAGGCGATGAGTTGAAAATCAACCAGCCCCAGAATTTTCACTTCCTGTTTGGAAGTTTGCCTGCCCTATGAGTTCTGTTATACTCACAGACCTAATTCAAACAGTTTTAGAAACTCCAGTGTTTTTTTTTATCCAATAGTAATAATATGCATATATTAGCATCTAGGACAGAGTAGGAGGCAGTTCACTATGGGCACGCAATTCATCCAAAGTGAAAATGCTGCCCCCTATCCCTAAAAAGTTAATGAACATGCACCTGTGGAATGGACAGATGGAAGGCAATTAAGGTCACAGTTATGAAAACTTAGCACACTAAAGAGGCCTTACTACTGACTCTGAAAAACGGCAAAAGAAAGATGCCCAGGGTCCCTGCTCATCTGCATGAATGTGCCTTAGGCATGTTGTATTCGGCGCACGTGACAAATAAACTTTGATTTGATTTACAAGGAGGCATGAGGATTGCAGATCTGGCCAGGGCAATAAATTGCAATGTCCGTACTGTGAGATGCCTAAGACAGCGCTACAGGGAGACAGGACGGACAGCTGATTGTCCTCGCAGTGGCAGAGAGTGTAACCACACCTGCACAGGATCGGTACATCCGAACATCACACCTGCGGGACAGGTACGGGATGGCAACAACTGTCCAAGTTACACCAAGAACGCACAATCCCTCCAATGCTCAGACTGTCCGCAATAGGCTGAGAGAGGCTGAACTGTGTGCTTGTAGGCCTGTTGTAAGGCAGGTCCTCACCAGACATCACCGGCAACAACGTCGCCTATGGGCACAAACCCACCGTAGCTGGACCAGACAGGACTGGCAAAAAGTGCTCTTCACTGACGAGTCGCGGTTTTGTCTCACCAGGGGGAATGGTCGGATTCGCGTTTATCGTTGACGGAATGAGCGTTACACCGAGGCCTGTACTCTGGAGCAGGATCAATTTGGAGGTGGAGGGTCTGTCATGGTCTGGGGCGGTGTGTCACAGCATCATCGGGCTGAGCTTGTTGTCATTGCAGGCAAACTCAATGCTGTGCGTTACAGGGAAGACATCCAGCATGATAATGCCACCTGCCATACTGGTTGCGTGATTTCCTGCATGACAAGAAAGTCAGTGTTCTACCATGGCCAGCGAAGAGCCCGGATCTCAATCCCATTGAGCACATCTGGGACCTGTTGGATCAGAGGGTGAGAGCTAGGGCCACCCCCCCCCCCCCCCCCCAAAATGTCTGGGAACGTGCAGGTGCCTTGGTGGAAGAGTGGGGTAACATCTCACAGTAAGAACTGGCAAATCTGATGCACTGCAGTACTTAATGCCGGTGGCGGGCACTCCAGATAATCAATCAAATGTATTTATAAAGCCCTTCTTACATCAGCTGATGTCACAAAGTGCTGTAGAGAAACCCAGCCTAAAACCCCAAACTGGTGTAGAAGCATTGACTGTTACTTTTGATATTGACCCCCCCCCCCCCCCCCCCCCCCCCCTTTGTTCAGGGACACATTATTCAATTTCTGCTAGTCACATGTCTGTGGATCTTGTTCAGTTTGTCTGTTGAATCTTATATGTTAAGTTTGCTGAAAAATAAACACAATTGACAGTGAGAGGACGTTTCTTTCTTTTTTCTGAGTTTACATGTTAACAGGAGTAATAGTGACCAGTAGCAGGATAAATAGATACTAATGTATACATGTAAACAGGAGTAATAGTGACTAGTAGCAGAATAAACAACAACTAATGTAATGACACTCAATAATCAATGGACAGCAGGGTAATGGGGTTATTTAATCGATAATCATTTTAGCAGCAGCGTAGGTTGTCTGAGTGTGTAGAGAGAGTCCTGTGGATGGGCACAGTCAGTGTGGATAGTCTGTAGTAGAACAGTAGTTATCTATTTAACCGTTTAGAAGCTGTGTGAGTCTGTTGGTCTGAGCCTTGGTGTACCGGTACCGCCTGCCGGACTGTAGCATGGAGAACAGTCCACGTTTCGGGTCTTTGGTATTTTTTTGGGGGGGTGGTTCTCATATATAATAGTCTCCTGTGTTCATGGAGGGGGTTGTTATTCCTCACACTCCCTGGTTTTTATAAGTATGTCAGCGGGCTGTTGCGTTGTGTCAGCGGGCTGTTGCGTTGTGTCAGCGGGCTGTTGCGTTGCGTCAGGGGGCTGTTGCGTTGCGTCAGCGGGCTGTTGCGTTGCGTCAGGGGGCTGTTGCGTTGCGTCAGGGGGCTGTTGCGTTGCGTCAGCGGGCTGTTGCGTTGCGTCAGCGGGCTGTTGCGTTGCGTCAGCGGGCTGTTGCGTTGCGTCAGCGGGCTGTTGCGTTGCGTCAGCGGGCTGTTGCGTTGCGTCAGGGGGCTGTTGCGTTGCGTCAGGGGGCTGTTGCGTTGCGTCAGGGGGCTGTTGCGTTGCGTCAGGGGGCTGTTGCGTTGCGTCAGGGGGCTGTTGCGTTGCGTCAGGGGGCTGTTGCGTTGCGTCAGGGGGCTGTTGCGTTGCGTCAGGGGGCTGTTGCGTTGCGTCAGGGGGCTGTTGCGTTGCGTCAGGGGGCTGTTGCGTTGCGTCAGGGGGCTGTTGCGTTGCGTCAGGGGGCTGTTGCGTTGCGTCAGGGGGCTGTTGCGTTGCGTCAGGGGGCTGTTGCGTTGCGTCAGGGGGCTGTTGCGTTGCGTCAGGGGGCTGTTGCGTTGCGTCAGCGGGCTGTTGCGTTGTGTCAGCGGGCTGTTGCGTCAGCGGGCTGTTGCGTTGCGTCAGGGGGCTGTTGCGTTGCGTCAGGGGGCTGTTGCGTTGCGTCAGGGGGCTGTTGCGTTGCGTCAGGGGGCTGTTGCGTTGCGTCAGGGGGCCGTTGCGTTGCGTCAGGGGGCCGTTGCGTTGCGTCAGCGGGCCGGTGCGTTACGTCAGCGGGCCGGTGCGTTACGTCAGCGGGCCGGTGTGTTACGTCAGCTGGAGGGGAGCAATATGTGATGGGAGACCTAGCCCGTATTACAGTGCTGGTGTTGTAGTGACATCGCATTCTTTATCCTCTTTCTCTCCTCTCCCTTAGCGGTTTTAAAACTCACGTGGAAGAATGAATCACATAACATAAGATCTGTTTACTGGAGATCCCCACTCCCTGGAATTAACACCCCCCTCCCCCCAATTACAACAAACCACTAAGCTAAAGTATGTTTTAAATGTATTAGATATTTCTGTTCCTCCGGGATGATGCAAGTCCATTATTTTTGGGTTTTGTTATAATTGCAATATACTGTAAGCCCCTGTCCCCACTTAGCTCGTTTTAATAATAATGTGTGTTTATATTTTCTCCTCCCAGGGACGATGCATGTCTCTCTGGCTGAAGCTCTGGAGGTGCGAGGAGGTCCCCTTCAAGAGGAGGAGGTGTGGGCTGTCCTCAGTCAGAGTGCTGATAGCCTCCAGGAGCTATTCAGAAGAGGTACGTTGATATAGCACCCAGCACAGCCAGAAGAGGACTGGCCACCCCTCATAGCCTGGTCCCTCTCTAGGTTTCTTCCTAGGTTCTGGCCTTTCTAGGGAGTTTTTCCTAGCCACCGTGCTTCTACACCTGCATTGCTCAACTGTTTGTGGTTGTAGGCTGGGTTTCTGTACAGCACTTTGAGATATCAGCTGATGTAAGAAGGGCTTTTATAAATAAATATGATTGATTACAGTAATCACAAGATTCATCAAAGTTTCAGTACCCCCTGAGACGAGGGTGTTGAGCAAAAAGTGAGTCTGACGTTATTCAGTGAAGCCACTGCAGCCACGACATATCGCTAGGTAACCAGAGTTCACTGTGTATACCTTAGGGAGTGAGACTGCTGAGAGCTCTCGTTGTCCAGACACAATCTACTTCTTCCAGCGCTCACCAGAGAGCGATTCAGAGGTGTGTGTGTTCGTTGTCATCCAGTTCCCCCGGTTTATCTGGTCTGATTGGACGAGTTGAAGCCTTTTTATCTTTCTGTCATTCTCTGTTCTTTCATTTCTTTCTCTCCATTCTCAGCATAACCATCCTTGTTATGTTAACTGTTGTGTATCGGCCTCCATTTTGTTTTCCTCAAACAAAAAGGCCACAAAATACCCTCTGTTTTCTTTTGCCTCTCTTTCTATCTCTCTCTCTATATTTTCATCTCATTTACACATTTCCCAGAAAGTCTATGGTCCTGTTGAGACAGTGACCCAGGATGGTGGTTTATTTAAATGACTCATGATTCTTATCTGCTATATCTCCAATGTCTCCATGGTAACTATATATTTTTTTATATGCAGTGCATTCAAAGTATTCAGACCTTGACTTTTTCTACATTTCGTTACATTACAGCCGTATTAAAAAATGTATGAAATTGTTTTTTCCCCCCTTATCAATCTACACACTTAACCCATAATGACAAAGCAAAAACAGATTTTTTTTCAAATGTATAAAATTTGTCAAACTGAAATATCAATCAAATGTATTCATAATTCATAACTCATAATCAATTGTAAATGAGAACTTGTTCTCAACTTGCCTACCTGGTTAAATAAAGGTAAAATAAAAAAATAAAAATAAAAAATAAAGCCCTTTTTACTTCAGCCGATGTCACAAAGTGCTATACAGAAACCCAGTCTAAAAACCCAAACAGCGAGCAATGCAGATGTAGAAGCATGGTGGATAGGAAAAACTCCCTAGAAAGACCAGAACCTAGGAAGAAACCTAGAGAGGAACCAGGCTCTGAGGGATGGCCAGTCCTCTTCTGGCTGTGCCGGGTAGAGATTATAACAGAACATGGCCAAGATGTTCAAACATTCATAAATGACCAGCAGGGTCAGATAATAATAATCACAGTGGTTGTAGAGGGTGCAACAGGTCAGCACATCAGGAGTAAACGTCAGTTAGCTTTTCATAGCCGAGCATTCAGAGTTAGACGGCAGGTGCGGTAGAGAGCGAGTCGAAAACAGCAGCTCCAGGACAAGTGAACAGGTCAGGGTTCCATAGCTGCAGGCAGAACAGTTGAAACCGGAGCAGCAGCACGACCAGGTAAATGTTATATCAAGTCCACATCAGTATTCAGACCCTTTACTCAGTACTTTGCTGCCAAAGGTGCTTCAACAATTACAGCCTAGAGTATTTTTGTGTATGACGCTACAAGCTTGGCACACCTGTATTTGGGGAGTTTCTCCCATTCTTCTCTGCAGATCCTCTCAAGCTCTGTCAGGTTGGATGGGGAGTGTCCCTGCACAGCTATTGTCAGGTCTCTCCAGAGATGTTAGATTGTGTTCAAGTCCGGGCTATGCCTGGGCCACTCAAGGACATTCAGAGTCTTGTCCCAAAGCCACTCCTGTGTTGTCTTGGCTGTGTGCTTAGGGTCGTTGTCCTGTTGGAAGGTAAACCTTCACCCCAGTCTGAGGCCCTGAGCGCTTTGGAGCAGGTTTTCATCAAGGATCGCTCTGTACTTTGCTCTGTTAATCTTTGCCTCGATCCTGACGAGTCTCCCAGTCCCTGCCGCTGAAAACATCCCCACAGCATGATGCTGCCACCACCATGCTTCACTGTAGTGATACTGCCACCACCATGCTTCCCCGTAGGGATGGTGCCAGGTTTCTTCCAGACGTGACGCTTGGCATTCAGGCCAAAGAGTTCAATCTTGGTTTCGTCAAACCAGACAATCGTGTTTCTCATGGTCTGAGTCCTTTAGGTGCCTTTTAGCAAACTCGAAGCGGGCTGTCGTGCCTTTTCCTGAGGAGCAGCTACCGTCTGTACACTCTACCGTAAAGGTCTGATTGGTGATCAGATTGGTGATTGGTGGAGTACTGCAGAGATGGTTGTCCTTCTGGGAGGTTCTCCCATCTCCATAGAAAAACTCTGGAGCTCTGGCAGAGTGACCATCGGGTTCTTGGTCACCTCCCTGACCAAGGCCCTTCTCCCCCGATTACTCAATTTGGCTGGGCGACCAGTTACAGGACGATTCATGGTGATTCCAAACTCCCATTTCAGAATGATGGAGGCCACTGTGTTCTTGAATCTTCAATGCTGCAGACATGTTTTTGTACTGCTCCTCAGATCTCAACACAATCCTGTCTCGGGGCTCTACGGACAATTCCCCTGACCTCAGCTTGGTTTTTGCTCCGACATGCACTGTCAACTGTGGGACCCTACATAGACAGCCTTTCCAAATCATGTCCAATCAGTTGAATTTACCACAGGTGGTCTCCAATGAAGTTGTAGAAACATCTCAAGGATGATGAATGGAAGCAGGATGCACCTGAGCTCAATTTCGAGTCTCATAGCAAAGAGTCTGAATACTTATGTAAATAAGGTATTTCTGTTATGTATTTTAATACATTTGCAAAAAAATTGTAAACATGTTTTTGCTTTGTCATTATGGGGTATTGTGTGTAGATTGAGGATTTGTTTAAATACATTTTGGAAAAAGGCTGCAACGTGGTGGGGGGGGGGGTCCAGGGGGTCTGAATACTATGTGAATACACTGTAAAGGTATTGTATAGCATATGTAAGTACAATTTCATCACAATGCATAATGCAATTAATTAATTCACCCCCCCCCCCCATGTGTTACATACACATGTACTCTGAAAAAAAGGCAATGCATACAATCAGACAAACGATCAACAACAAAAAATGTATTAATGTTAATAAACATTTCACTCATTACTTTATTATTATTATTATTATGACCATGATTTGGATGTGGGAATGCTAGATGTCTTCTTTTGATGTCAAGTAAAATCTGGTCCAAAGGGATCTAGCTACAAGGAACATAAATAATGAACTAACTCATTAAAAATCGTTGAAATGATTGCGTTTATATAAGGAAGTAATTAAATGAATTGGGCCATGAACAATGGATTTCACATGACTGGGAATATAGATATACATCTGTTGTTCACAGATACCTTAGTAAAAAATGTAGGGGCATGGATCAGAAAACCAGTCAGTATCGGGTTAGGGTTAGGGTTAGGGTTAGACCATTTGCCTCATGCAGGGTGACACATCTCCTTCGCATAAAGTTGATCAGGCTGTTGATTTTGGAATGTTGTCCCACTCCTCTTCAATGGCTGTGCGAAGTTGCTGGATATTGGCGGGAACTGGATGATGCTCTCATACATGTCATCCCAGAGCATCCCAAACATGCTCAATGGGTAAAATGTCTAGTGAGTATGCAGGCCATGGAAGAACTGGGACATTTTCAGCTTACAGGAGTTGTATACAGATCATTGCAACATGGGGCTGTGCATTATCATGCTGAAACATGAGGTGATGGTGGCGTGGATGAATGGCACGACAATGGGCCTCAAGATCCCATCACGGTATCTCTCTGCATTCAAATCACCATCAATAAAATGCAATTGTGTTTGTTGTTCGTAGCTTAATACCCATACCATGACCCCACCGCTGCCATGATGAGGCACTCTGTTCACAACGTTGACATCGGCAAACCGCTTACCCACGTAACGCCATCGGTTGAAGCTGGGATTCATCCTTGAAGAGTATACTTCTCCAGCATGCCTGTGGCCGTCGAAGGTCAACGTTTTCCCACTGACGTCGGGTTACAACGCCAAACTGCAGTCAGGTCAACACCCTGGTGAGGACGACAAGAACTCGGATGAGCTTCCCTGAGAGCGTTTCTGACAGTTTTTCATCAGCAGTCTGGGTGGCTGGTCTGACGATCCCGCAGGCGAAGAAGCCGGATGTGGAGGTCCTGGGTTGACGTGGTTACAGTTGTGAGGCCAGTTAGACGTACTGCCAAATTCTCTCAAACTACGTTGGTGGCTTATGGTAGAGAAATTAACATTAAAATCTCTGGCTACATCTCTGGTGGACATTCCTGCAGTCAGCTTGCCAATTGCACGCTCCTTCAACTTGAGACATCTGTGGCATTGTGTTGTGTGCCAAAACTGTACATTTTTAGTGGCCTTTTATTGCCCCCAGCACAAGGTGCACCTGTGTAATGATCATGCTGTTTAATCAACTTCTTGATATGCCACACCTGTCAGGTGGGTGGATCTTCTAGGCAAAGGAGAAAGGAGCTTTTCTGGGATTTTATTTCAGATCATGAAACATGGGACCAACACTTTACATATTGCGTTTTTATATTTTTGTTCAGTGTATATATTTAATTTATCCGCAGTGTTTAAAGTAGGGGGGACGATCTGATTTCAAGAATGTTAGATATGTTTTTGCTGCAAGCTCATGCGGATCAATATATTGATTTCATGGATCTAGTTCACTAGTCCCAAACAGAAACAAGCTAGGCATGAGAGATATATACATCTGTTAACTTTGTGTTGTTTACTAATTCCTAAATCCATGTCCACAAACGTGATTAATAAGTATCCTTTTTGCTTCTTACAGCGCCATCAAAGGAAAGACGTTTTGGCATTCCATTCTCGCTGTCATACTTTGATTCCACACACCCCTCTGATCCTGTGTTACTTTGACCTCTCCTCTACCATGTCTCTCCTCTACCATGTCGCTCCACTCCCGTCTCCTCTACCATGTCTCTCCTCTCCCGTCTCCTCTACCATGTCTCTCCTCTCCCGTCTCCTCTACCATGTCTCTCCTCTCCCGTCTCCTCTACCATGTCTCTCCACTCCCGTCTCCTCTACCATGTCTCTCCACTCCCGTCTCCTCTACCATGTCTCTCCACTCCCGTCTCCTCTACCATGTCTCTCCACTCCCGTCTCCTCTACCATGTCTCTCCACTCCCGTCTCCTCTACCATGTCGCTCCACTCCCGTCTCCTCTACCATGTCGCTCCACTCCCGTCTCCTCTACCATGTCGCTCCACTCCCGTCTCCTCTACCATGTCGCTCCACTCCCGTCTCCTCTACCATGTCGCTCCACTCCCGTCTCCTCTACCATGTCTCTCCACTCCCGTCTCCTCTACCATGTCTCTCCACTCCCGTCTCCTCTACCATGTCTCTCCACTCCCGTCTCCTCTACCATGTCTCTTCACTCCCGTCTCCTCTACCATGTCTCTCCACTCCCGTCTCCTCTACCATGTCTCTCCACTCCCGTCTCCTCTACCATGTCTCTCCACTCCCGTCACCTCTACCATGTCTCTCCTCTACCATGTCTCTATTCTACCATGTCTCTCCTCTACCATGTCTCTCCACTCCCGTCTCCTCTACCATGTCTCTCCTCTACCATGTCTCTCCTCTACCATGTCTCTCCTCTACCATGTCTCTCCTCTACCATGTCTCTCCTCTACCATGTCTCTCCTCTACCATGTCTCTCCTCTACCATGTCTCTCCTCTACCATGTCTCTATTCTACCATGTCTCTCCTCTACCATGTCTCTCCATGTCTCTCCTCTACCATGTCTCTCCTCTACCATGTCTCTCCTCTACCATGTCTCTCCACTCCCGTCTCCTCTACCATGTCTCTCCTCTACCATGTCTCTCCACTCCCGTCTTCTCTACCGTATCTCTCCTCTACCATGTCTCTCCTCTACCATGTCTCTCCACTCCCGTCTTCTCTACCATGTCTCTCCTCTACCATGTCTCTCCACTCCCGTCTCCTCTACCGTATCTCTCCTCTACCATGTCTCTCCTCTACCATGTCTCCTCTACCATGTCTCTCCACTCCCGTCTCCTCTACCATGTCTCTCCTCTACCATGTCTCTCCTCTACCATGTCTCTCCTCTACCATGTCTCTCCTCTACCATGTCTCTCCTCTACCATATCTCTCCACTCCCGTCTCCTCTACCATGTCTCTCCTCTACCATGTCTCTCCTCTACCATGTCTCTCCTCTACCATGTCTCTCCTCTACCATGTCTCTCCTCTACCATGTCTCTCCTCTACCATATCTCTCCACTCCCGTCTCCTCTACCATGTCTCTCCTCTACCATGTCTCTCCTCTACCATGTCTCCTCTACCATGTCTCTCCACTCCCGTCTCCTCTACCATGTCTCTCCTCTACCATGTCTCTCCTCTACCATGTCTCTCCACTTCCGTCTCCTCTACCATGTCTCTCTTCTACCATGTCGCTCCACTCCCGTCTTCTCTACCATGTCGCTCCACTCCCGTCTCCTCTACCATGTCTCTCCTCTACCATGTCTCTCCTCTACCATGTGTCTCCTCTACCATGTCTCTCCACTCCTGTCTCCTCTACCATGTCTCTCCTCTACCATGTCTCTCCTCTACCATGTCTCCTCTACCATGTCTCCTCTACCATGTCTCTCCTCTACCATGTCTCTCCACTCCCGTCTCCTCTACCATGTCTCTCCACTCCCGTCTCCTCTACCATGTCTAGATCATCAGGTGTTAGTCACAGTTGGTGACACAGCGGTTACAGCCGAGAACTGTGTTGATAGGCTGTTCACAAGACAGGTTCCCGACAGGGGAGTAATTGCCAAGGTCAACCAGTAAGTGAAGTTTCTAGTCAGAAAGGCCACATTTCTAGAGAAAAAGGGACCTTGAAAACACTTGCAGCAGTGTTCCTTGCAGCCTCACTTTGGCTGCATACTCTGCAGCCTCACTATGGCTGCATACTCTGCAGCCTCACTATGGCTGCATACTCTGCAGCCTCACTTTGGCTGCATACTCTGCAGCCTCACTATGGCTGCATACTCTGCAGCCTCACTATGGCTGCATACTCTGCAGCCTCACTTTGGCTGCATACTCTGCAGCCTCACTTTGGCTGCATACTCTGCAGCCTCACTATGGCTGCATACTCTGCAGCCTCACTATGGCTGCATACTCTGCAGCCTCACTTTGGCTGCATACTCTGCAGCCTCACTTTGGCTGCATACTCTGCAGCCTCACTATGGCTGCATACTCTGCAGCCTCACTTTGGCTGCATACTCTGCAGTCTCACTATGGCTGCATACTCTGCAGCCTCACTTTGGCTGCATACTCTGCAGCCTCACTTTGACTGCATACTCTGCAGCCTCACTATGGCTGCATACTCTGCAGCCTCACTATGGCTGCATACTCTACATGGTACAGAAGCTTCCATTTGTTCATTTAAGAACAAGCTACAGGCAGCTCAGGCTATAATGTCAAGGGTCGTTCTGAATCTTCTCCCTCGGGCTCTTGTTGGCCCTTCTCAGCTCAGTGTACTACGGTGGCTATCAGTTGATGAAAGAGTCATTCAGCAGACGCTTGAATTAGACCATGAATTTGTGCATGGTACAGTCCCCCAGTATCTGAAGAGCTGTCTTACTACTGTTAGAGACTGTCATTCCTACGCCACGAGAGGCAGTGCTACAGATTTTGTGCCATGTCGGTTCAAGAGCGGTACGGGCCAGAACACGTTTTTAAATATGGAAGTGGAGAAAAACTCCATGGCTGAGAAGCCGTTTCTGCCAGTCTTTTGGTTCAAAGCCACTCTACGCACGCACACACACGTAGAGTGGCTTTGAACCAAAAGACTGGCAGAAATTGTTTCTCAGCCATGTGTTCTGCCCTGCACTCTGTGTGTGTGTGTGTGTGTGTGTGTACACACACACACACCTTAGCCAAATACATTTTAACTCCAGTTTTTCACAATTCCTGACATTTAATCCAAGTAAAAATTCCCCCCTTTGGAAATTGCTCCCAAGGATGAACCAGACTTGTGGAGGTCTACAATTATTTTCTGAGTTCTTGGCTGATTTCTTTTGATTTTCCCAAGATGTCAAGCAAAGAGGCACTGAGTTTGAAGGTAGGCCTTGAAATACATCCACAGGTACACCTCCAATTGACTCAAATGATGTCAATTAGCTTATCAGAAGCTTCTAAAGCCATGACATCATTTTCTGGAATATTCCAAGCTGTTTAAAGGCACAGTCAACTTAGTGTATGTGAACTTCTGACCCACTGGAATTGTGATATAGTTTGTAAGTTAAATCATCTGTCTGTAAATAACTGTTGGAAAAATAGTGGTTGTGTGTGGTTGAAAGTGGTTTAAAAAGTGGTTTGAAAAATTAGAGTGGTTGAAAAATTAGTTTTGTCTCCAACCTAAATGTATGTAAACTTCTGACTTCAATTGTATGTATGTGTGTGTGTGTGTGTGTGTGTGTGTGTGTGTGTGTGTGTGTATTTTTTTTTTGTGGATGTTGTGTATGATTGCGTGCATATCAGAGTGCCCATGTCACTAAGGTTTCTGCCACTAACCTAGCAAAAGAGGACAACAATAGAAACATGTCTCTGACTCTGTGTAATTCTATTACATGTATTAGTTGCCTGGCCTGTATGTATTTTAAAATGGTAAATGAAATGCTGAACAAATGACATGGTGTTTCAGGAAGATGCAGTATGTAGCTACCTAATTGGTTTGCGAATATTCCCTAAACCGATTTTGTAGGCTCACGAGTCAAAGGACGTAACCACCTACTCTTGTAAAACTTGTTTTATTTTATTATTTGTTTGTTTTTATTATATTTGAGCCAAATAAGCCTACTGTTTGGTGTGAGATAAATCATAGCAGATGTCAAACAGAATATGTCATAGTTCTAATGCCCGGTCAAGATATAAAACACACACTTTCTTCCAAACCACAGCGATCCTGCCTCTAGCTAAGTTAGCCAGTTACCTCACTCAATGTGGAAATATTTGTATTTGGCATTCTAAGCTCTGGATGCATCTCAATTGGCTCCCTATATAGTGCACTGAGCACTATTGGCCCTTGTCAAAAAGAGTACACTATATATAGGGAATAGGGTGGGATTTGAGACTCGGTCTGTTAGCGCTTCCATATGATGGTTTGGCATTCCTAACGATGGAACTGCTCTTGAGCATTTCAGCCTTTAAAAAAAAAAAATTAAAAGAAAGAAAAAATATATATATTTTAATGGACTTCTGTGATTTGAGGTTCTCGATCCATTTTTGATTCATGAACATATTTAAAAGTGAATCCAAAATGACTTGCTGAACTATTTCATATGAGCTGTTAAGGGAGTAAAGTTGTCTCAACAGTGCATCTCCAGTGAACCATGCTTTCTTTACTTCATTCTAGGTGGCCTTCTCACCCTCCGTTGATCCTTCAATGAAAACAATGTAGCCTATATTTTGTAGTGCGATGTTCAAGGAAATGTGTGGCAGATTGACATATAGAAATATCATTAATTATATTTTGTTCTATTGATTTGACTAATTTCTCATCTCCAACAAATGGCCTATTGAGCTTTGAGATGTTCCACAATGCAAGCTGCTGGTACCTCAGCCTGCACAACCCCAGTGTTCAACAGATAAGGATAGGGGGGGGGAGGAGGGGTTGTGGTGCTGGCCAACAGACTTTCATACAAAGGATGCTTTATTGTCCACTGCCTGTGGTCTGTATTGACAACATGGCGGTTCAAAGGGCTCTGCTGCCTTTGGTCGGTCTCTCGGGCCGTGGGCCGGTCTGTCTTGAGTGCCAGCCAGCCCTTTTGACCACATGCTGGTCATCTATGCGAAGGCCCTTGATGTCATCATCAGACCGGTCACACTGTAGAGAGAGAGAGAGATGGCAGACTCTTTGTAGGTTGTCTGCGTCACTAGGGTCAGAGGACAATACCCAGCTTCTGTCATATGATCCTTCAAGTTCCGGTAACTTTAAAATAAATAAAAGGTTTTCAGAGAAATCTCAGTTGGAGGATTCTGTTCCTGATTCCGGGAATCCTCCAACAGGATTTTGCTAACCTACTTCTTCTGAGTCAGTCTCCTTCCTCCCTTTTTGACTCAGGCCTGCCCAGTGTGGTTATTGTGTAATTGGCCTGTACCTTCAGGGTGGTGGGGGTGATAGTCTGGCATGCGGCTTCAGAATGCTACTGTCCTTGGTTAATGAATGTGAAATGGAGCCTTGGTCTTGGCTCCTCATACATACAGTGGCATCAAGAAGTATTTCCCTCATTTTCTCAACTTTTTTTGCATATTTTAGTCACTGAATGTTATCGATCTTCAACCAAAACCTATTTTTAAAGAGAACCTGAGTGGACAAATGAGACCAACATATAGATACTCCGCCCCATTTATTTAGTAAAGCGTTATGCAACACCCAATGCCCCTGTGTGAAAAAGGAATTTGACCCTTTACACTCAATAACTGGTTATGCCACCGTTGGCTGCAATGACTGCAACCAAGCACTTCCTGTAGTTGTTGATCAGGGCATTTGACCTTTTTTGACTGTTCTAAGCAGCCGCATGATTTTCCCCCTGGTACTCAAATAAAAAAAAGAAGCTATTTTTAGAACAAAGGCTGTACTGGGGAAAAAAAATGCACATTTATCTATAGACTAACTGTGTGTGTGTGTGTGTCGAACATTTCATTCTAAAATCATGGGCATTGACATGGCGTTGGTCCCCCCCCCCCCCCCCCCCTTTGCTGCTATAACAGCCTCAACTCTTCTGGGAAGGCTTTCCACTAGATGTTGGAACATTGCTGCAGGGACATACAGCCACGAGCATTAGTGAGGTCGGGCCTGATGTTTGAGGTCAGAGCTCTGTGCAGGCTAGTCAAGTTCTTCCACACGGATCTTGACAAACCATTTCTGTATGGACCTTGTTTTACGGGTGTGGCTGAAATAGCCTATTCCACTAATTTGAAGGTGTGTGGGGTGTGTGTGTGTGTGTGTGTGTGCAGTACCAGTCAAAAGTTTGGACACCTAATCATTCAAGGTTTTTTCTTTATTTTTTACTATGTTCTACATTGTAGAATAATAGTGATGACGTCAAAACTGTGACATGGAATCATGTAGTAACCAACAACAAAAAAGACAGCAAATGTAAATAGTTTATTTTTTATTTTTTACAGTATTTGAAAAGAAATATGATTTCTGGTTGAAGATATAGTTTTGACATCAGTTTGAGTGTTGAACTACTTATACCTATCTCTACTCTGGATATATTTTGGCCTACTCTTCCATGCAGATCTGCTTTAACTCAGTGACATTTATGGATTTTCCAGCGTTAACTGCTTGTTTCAGGTCCGGCCACATCTCGCTCGGGTTTAGGTCTAGACTTTGACTAGGCCATTACAGAACTTTATTTCAATGTTGCTTTTCAGATGTAGACTTGCTTGTGTCTTTTTGTGTCATGGTCTTGTTGCATGACCCAGCTGGGCTTTAGCTCACGGACGGATGGCCTGACATTCTCCCTTGTAGGAATTCAGATTTTTCAGAGCAGAATCCATGGTTCATTTATGGTTCTTTCAATGATGGCATGTCGTCCAGGCCACGCGGCAGCAAAGCATCCCCCACACCGTGATACGAACACCTTCATGCTTGACGGTTGATAGGAGGTTCTTACTGAGGAATGCAGTGTTTGGTTTGTGCCAGACATAACAGGACCCATGTCGTACAAATTGTGACCTCATGTGCATGGTTATGGAATGCTGAGTGAAGGATTTGCAATGAGAACCATATGTAATTGAAGTAACTTCTTACTACAATGGTCCAGAACATTCCCCTACCATCAAAACAAACAACCATCCACATTGAGATTGCATGCTCTACTGTGTCCTTGGTTAGTTGATGGGAATGTTTATTAGCCAATCGGAATCCTGTGCATGTCAACCATGTCCAAAAAGCCTTCATTTTATACATGTAATCATACATGACTATACCAAACATTAGCAACACCTTCCTAATATTGAGTATCACCTCCCCCCTTTGTCCTCAGATTCTGGCCTATGTTGACTAATGCTTCCCACAGTTGTGCCAAGTTGACTGGATGTCCTTTGGGTGGTGGACCATTCTTGAAACACACAACTGTTGCGTGTGGAAAAACTCAGCAGCTTTACAGTTCTTGAGACAAACCGTTGCTCCAGGCACCTACTACCATTACCCCATTCAAAGGCACATAAATATTTTGTCTTGCCCATTCATCCTCTTAAAGATCCTTCTTCAACCTGTCTCCTCCCCTTCACCTACATTTAAAGTGGATTTAACAAGGGACCTCAATAAGGGATCATTGCTTTCACCTGGATTCACCTGGTCAGTCTGTCATGGAAAGAGTTTTGTACATGCATGTACAATGCCTTCAGAAAGTATTCATACCCCTTGACTTACTCCACATTTTGTTACAGCCTGAATTAAAAATGGATTAAATAAAACATTTACCATCTACACAATACATAATGACAAAGTGAAAACATCTTTTTAGACAAATGTATTAAATGAAATACAGAAATATCTGATTTACATAAGTAAATCCCTGAGTCAATGCTTTTTATAGAAGCACCTTTGGCAGCTGTAACACGGAACCCAAACCGGCTGCATCATGCATACATTTATTTTGTCCCCCCACACCAAACGCAATCACGACACACAGGTTAAAATATCAAAACAGACTCTGAACCAATGATATTAATTTGGGGACAGGTCGAAAAGCATTAAACATTTATGGCTAGTTAGCTTGCACTTGCTAGCTAATTTGTCCTATTTAGCTAGCTTGCTGTTGCTAGCTAATTTGTCCTGGGATATAAACATTGAGTTGTTATTTTACCTGAAATGCACAAGGTCCTCTACTCCGCCAATTAATCCACACATAAAACGGTCAACCGAATCGTTTCTAGTCATCTCTCCTCCTTCCAGGCCTTTTCTTCTCTTGACTTTATATTGCAATTGGCAACTTTCATAAATTAGGTGCATTACCGCCACAGTTCTCATTTGTCTTTCAGTCACCCACGAGGGTATAACCAATGAGGAGATGGCACCTGCTTCTATAAACCAATGAGATGGGAGAGGCAGGACTTGCAGCGCGATCTGTGTCAGAAAAAGGACTGATTTTCTATTTTAGCCCTTGGCAACGCAGACGCTTGCAAGCAGTGTGGGTGTAATAATTGAATAACATAGATTTCTAAATTTATTTTACAACGTGAGCGGTGTGGTCAGCCTGGAAGTCTCTAAGAGCTCTGCACACCTGGATTGTACAACATTTGCCCATTTTTATAATTTTAAAAATTATTCAAGCTCTGTCAAGTTGTTTGTTGATCATTGCTCGACAACCATTTTCAAGTCTTGCCATCGATTTTCAAGATGATTTTTAAGTCAACTGTAATTAAGCCACTAAGGAACATTCAATGTAGTCTTGGTAAGCAACTCCAGTGTAGATTTGGCCTTGTGTTTTAGGTTATTTTCCTGCTGAAAGGTGAATTCATCTCCCAGTGCTTGTTGGAAAGCAGACACAACCAGGTTATCCTCTAGGATTTTGTGCATATTCCGTCACTTTTAAGCCTAAAAACCTCTAGTCCTTGCCGTTGACGATCATACCCATAACATGATGCAGCCATCACCATGCTTGAAAATATGAAGTGGTACTCATTGATGTATTGGATTTGCCCCAAACATAACACTTTATCAGGACAATAAGTTAATTTCCTTGCCATATTCTTTGCAGTATTATTTAAGTGCCTTGTTCCAAACATGATGCATGTTTTGGAATATATTTTTATTCTGTACAGACTTTTTTCCCCCTCTGTCATTTGTTAGTTATTGTGGCGTAACTACAATGTTGTTGATCCATCCTCCAGTTTTCTATCACAGCTATTAAACTCTAACTGTTTTAATGTCACCTCATGGTCAAATCCCTGAGCAGTTTCCTTCCTCATCGGCAACTGGGTTAGGAAGGACTGAAGGACACCTGTGTCTTTGTAGTGACTGGGTGTATTGATACGCCATCCAAAAACCTAATTAATAACTTCACCCTGCTCAAAGGGATATTCAGCGTCTGCTTTTATTAGTTTCTTTTGTTATTTTTACACATCTACCAATCGGTGCCCTTTTTGTAAGACATTGAAAAACCTCCCTGGTCTTTGTGGTTAAATCTTTGCTTGAAATTCACTGCTCTCCTTACGGACTTCAGTTATCTGTATGTGTGAGGTACAGACACTGGGTAGTTAGTGAACAAATCATGTTAACCACTATTATTGAACATAATGAGTTAAGCAAAATTTCACTTTGACATGATGGGGTATTGTGTGTGTCGATCTGTGACAATCTTAATACATTTTACATTCGGCCTGACAACAAAATGTGGAAAAGTGAATGGGGTGTGAATACTTTTTGAAGGCTGTGTGCGACTGTGATTTTTATTTGCTTGTAGTCCTCTATATATATTATATCTATATTATTATATACCAGTGTCCTACTTTTGCTAACAGATTCATCAAGTTTTGTTTTTGTGGAAATAAACCAATTGATTGCAGGTGTTACGACTGGAGGGTACAAGTAGAGACCTTAGTTCAACCCAGCCCCCTATATTATTCCTAGTCAGGAATGTGTCCTGCTCTGAGACGAACCTAAGAAACGATACCCTCTGTCTATATCCCAAATGGCTGCCTATGACATGCTCTACTTTTGACAAGGTACAATTTCCTTTTTACCCAAGGAAGTGCACTACGTAGGGAACACAGTACTATTCTGTTTCCAACGTTATGGCTGTGACAGAGCAACACCGTCTGTCCAAACACTAAACCTTCACCTCCAGTGATGCCATATATAGCCTACTTTGTGTAAAATAGTCGTTTGTTTGTCAGGTTTATTAGTTACTTACAGATTTTGTTAGCTACCATGTTAGTGGGAATGGAGTTGTTTAACTAGGTTAAGTAATGTGTTGGGTTTTTGTGATTTAAGTGGCTTTTCTTTCTGCTTATCACTTCAACAGTATGATCTAAAAATGAAAAAAAGGTATTGTGGTGATACCCAGTGCCCTCAAAGCTTGTTTAGTTCGTGCGATTTTTAAAAACTGATAGCTGGCTAGCATGATACTGTACAGTTAGCTGCCTGCCTGCTATTTTTAGAGCGCTAGCTACTCCCTGGCCTGGCCCTCTGCCTCATCATTGATCTGAGTCCCAAACCCTGATAACAAAGCTTATCTGATGGTACTGCCTGACTGGAGTAGTTTAAGCCTGAATCCAAAATGGTACCCTGACTATATATAGTGCACTCCTTTCAACCAGGGCCCCTGTGGCTGTTGGCTTGCAACGTCAGGGTTGTGGGTTCGATTCCCATGGGGGACCAGTATGAAAATGTCTGCACTCACTACTGTACTTTGCTTTGGATAGGAAGGTCTGCTAAATGACTAAAATGTTCATGTCAAGTATATAGGGAATAGGGTGCAGTCTTACTGTGGGATCTCCTTCAAGTGCGTTGAGTGTTAGGGTTGTTGGACTGCCTTTTTGTCACTTTGTTGAATTTTTATCAAGTATGGGTGTTGCCTTAACTCAAGTGTTTATGATGGTAAGGATAGGGATTGGAGTTACAATGGCATCCAGGTCTTTGCAAGATGGTCAAAAATAATTCAACAGGAAACATCCTATTTACTTTGTGAATTCCAGTCTTTGAAAAAATGTTGTACTTCATAACCTTTCTACTTTTTTTTCCTTCTCTTCCTCTCGGAGGAGGAAAAATATCAGTCATTCAAAGAAAGGAATTTTGCAGTGCAGCTCTAACATTCCTTTGTATATTTTTAAGATGTTAGTTCAGTGTAACTCAACCTCCTGAGTTTTTTGCTTTGTAGGAAAGGAGAATTACTCCATTTCTGTGAAGGCCCATTTCTCTCTGTCACACCTTTTCAAACAAGAGTTTTCAAACAAAAATCGTTTTTTTTTTGTTGTTTTTTTGCCAACTTGATCGTCCTAAACAACATTTCTTTATATCTGAAAGGTATTGGCGGCGACCAAGCCTCTACTTTTTTATTTCCGCCAACCAACCTAGTCATGATTGCGGTAAAGTTCTGCCTATGGCTTAGTATGAAATGTAGCTGTAATGCAGAGGCTCTTAGGTTCTTGATGGTTGCTAGGCGGCAGCAGTTAACCATCCTCCTGGCGTTTCTAAACTTTGGCTAGCTAAGCTCATGCGCAGAAACACGTCATCGGGTGTAACGATCATCTCATGCCGAACTGCAGATGTGCCAACTAAAGGCACGCCTTAGTTTTAATTTTCGTCAATAAAAATGTACTTTCACGAAGTTGGAGTAATAATGGGACTTAATAATAATAATGAATTTCCCAAAACATTCTTTCCTACTGACCCCCATTGTAAAACAGGCAACTTCCTTGTTGATACATTTTTGCGGTGTTTCCTCTGAAAAAATGTGTGTGCATTTCGGAGTAAAATGTACTTTTAAAAAGTCACTAGAACTGAGCTTCTCAGTCCTTCTATATAAAAAATGATCCGGGGGAGGACACCGGACCCCCAAAACAAGGAGGGGAAGGACTTCTCCTTAAACCCCCCCCCTGTTTTCGGGGTCCCTCCCCCAGATATTTTTTTATTTAGGACTTTCTACTCCAAAATGAATTACATTTAAAAATAATAATTTCCACCTCCCAGAAATCAGCCTAATAATATATTGGTAAAATTATGTTATCAATGTATACACTTCAACATATTGGCTATAAATAAATAGGCTGAGGCATGGGGTTGCGGATCTGCATTTACCCTACTGGGTTAATTATTAGTTAGATCCCAGATGTGATCATTTTAACTACTTTGCATCCTATTGATTTTAATTTTATGCCCTAAAAAATGCATAAAGTGAGAATAATGTGGGCCTACCTGTTAGGGTAACTTGGGGTAACATGCCACCTGCCTGTACTTCTCACTTCTCGTCACTATTTTTCCTCCCAACTCTTTCCCTGGTTGCCACTACTCTAAAAAATTTAATCGGTCTCATCGCAATTTAAGTCAGTCCCTCAAAAATAAGAGTTTTGGTGGCGTATTACTCTACAATTGACCTGTCACATTTAGCCCCTCTCTCCCCTATCCATTTGACCCGTGTCACATTTAGCCCCTCTCTCCCCTATGCACTTGACCTGTGTCACATTTAGCCCCTCTCTCCCCTATGCACTTGACCCGTGTCACATTTAGCCCCTCTCTCCCCTATGCACTTGACCCATGTCACATTTAGCCCCTCTCTCCCCTATGCACTTGACCCGTGTCACATTTAGCCCCTCTCTCCCCTATGCACTTGACCCGTGCCACATTTAGCCCCTCTCTCCCCTATGCACTTGACCTGTGTCATATTTAGCCCCTCTCTCCCCTATGCAATTGACCCGTGTCACATTTAGCCCCTCTCCCCTATGCACTCATGATGAATTGCTGAGTTGTAATGTGATTTTAACCATGATGCTACTAAAAACGGAGTTTAAAATAGTGCAGTTAGTGCATATTTAGGAATTGACAAATAAATAAAGTAGGAATGGAATGCTGGGAATTAACAAAGGGCATTTTAAAAGGGCTGTTTTCCTGCGATCGCAATAATTTGTTGTTCATTAACTGCTTGTCAGAATGCAGGTTTCCCTCCCTGTGGCACTCGTTACTTGAATGCTCCTCAAGAGTAATGTTTCTCTCTGAGGACACAACGAGCGGACTAGGTAAATAGGTTGCAGTATTGTACCATGGGGGTTATCTGACTTTTCTCTATACATTACTCATTTTGTTGTCAGAGGAAAAGTAAATGTGGACTGTTCTAGCATCTTCAAACTGCGCCAGGACAGAAATGTTCAATTTTTTTTGGCATGGCGGCAATAATTTTGCCTTGGCTCAGTGCTACAGTTGAATGAGTGCAGTGGAAACACTGACTTTTTAAAAAAAATCTATATATTATTGACGGGTGTTTTATTTTCATAACGCTCTTAATCCATAACCATAGTAAATCATCATACCTGCAGGTATGAAAAAGTCTCAGCTAAAGCAACTGAAGTCCCTAACCATTGAGATTCATGATGATGTGCTGTGTTACTGTTTTTATTGAATGAAGACTCTCCGGGTCCCCTCTAATCCCATGATGTCTCCCTCCAGACCCCTCTGCCCTGGGCTTCATCATCTCTCCCTGGTCCCTGTTGTTGATGCCCTCAGGGAGCATCTCCTTCACAGACGAGAACGTGACGCAGCAGGACCTGAGGGCCTTCACAGCTCCAGAGGTCCTGGAGGGAGTCACTCTCTCCTCTCTGTCAGATATAGAGAAGGTATTTATGATACTGTATATTATTATGTTAGAAGGTGCAGTGGTCAAACAGGAAAATCAATTGTTTTCCACCATTTTTTAAATTTTTCCCAGAGTGTATTTCAGAAACATTTAAAATAAGAAGTGTTTTGTGTAGGCTTAACCTGGCGTGACTTTTTGATAACCGTGCAAATCTCTCTGACAAAGTTGACCTCTTATGGATGGTTATATTTTACTCTCGTATTTGTAAATGCTAATGAGCATCAAAGTAGACATGTAAAACTTTCCTGTCTCTCTGCCTCTCGCTCTCTGCCTCTGTCGTTTCTCTTCGCTCTCTCTCTCTCTCGTTCTCATAGAGAAGATACTGTATTGTTGCAGTAGCAACACATCTATTAGTGGGGTTGTTGCTTTGTGTGTGTGTATATAAAAAAAAAACAATGTCAGTCAAAAGCATAACAGAGCGTGCTAGGGTTGGGGTCAATTCCATTTCACTTTAATTCCTGAATTGACCCCAACATGCCTCCTATCTCTGGCCAAGAATCACACACCTCAACACACAGGGCTGTACACAATCAATAGTGACTCCACTGTAACTGCATTAGGCATTAGGCTTAGGTTAGGCTACAATAAGGTTTCGATTCTCATTTATAATAGAAATACATTTGAATGAGATATATATGTATATATATGTATATGTATATGTATATGTATATGTATATGTATATGTATATGTATATGTATATGTATATGTATATATGTATATATATATATATATATATATATATATATATATATATATGTATGTATATATGTGTATATGTATGTGTGTATGTGTATGTGTATGTGTATATATATGTATATATATGTATATATATATATGTATATATATATATATATATATATATATATATATATATATATATATATATATATATATATATATATATATATATATATATATATGTATATATATGTATATATATATATATATATATGTATATATATATATGTATATATATATGTGTGTATATATGTGTATATATGTATATATATATATATATATATATATATGTATATATATATATGTATATATATATGTGTGTATATATGTGTATATATGTGTGTATATGTATATATATATATATATATATATGTGTATGTGTATATATATGTGTATATGTATATATATGTGTATGTGTATATATATGTATATATATGTGTATGTGTATATATATGTGTATATATATGTATGTGTGTGTGTGTGTGTATGTATATATTACAACGTCCTGTGCTTTTCTCTTTTAATTGCACTATAAATGCCATGCTCTGTATAATTACAGAGAGGACATGGCAATTGTGAGGGGTTTGCGAATCACATTCATAACTCAAGAAACTGTAGTTTTACTCTTTAAGCTTGTGGCGAACTCTGACTGTTCCTAAGACGTTCAAGGCTATGATGTTGCGTTCTTTGGCGATCCTCTAGTTATTCTTTCCTTCACCAAGCCTAACTCTGAGGGGAAGCTAATCCTCTGCTCTGAGGGAGCTTTCCTGCAGAATTGTATGGAATGGAAAAGGTTTGGATCTCGTCGCTTAGTTTCAGAACAGAACAAAGGGTCAGAATATTGTTGTACTAGTCAGACGAGAGCTAGTCCTCTACCTTGTTTTTTTTTTTTTTCAACTACAGCTGCTACCTTTTTTGTGTCTAAAATGATTGGAACCACTTATCCTGTTTTTTTTTAATTAATTTTCCACAGATGCACATGTACTCTCTTGGAATGACCTTGTTTTGGGGAGCTGACTATGAGGTTCCACAGAGTCAGGTACAGCTGCAACATTCATAATCCATAGATGATATATTCACAAGTTGGAAACGGATCAGCAATCATGTTTTTCTATTTGCAGAAATTATGTTTTATGTATACTTCTCTTCCCGTGTATGTGTTCGTTAACCCCTCTCTGACGTCTGTCTGTCTCAGCCCATGAAGCTGGGTGAGCACCTGAACAGTATTCTCCTCAACATGTGTGACGACACCACCCTGAGCCGTATGTCTGTTCTCACCGTAATGGACGCCTGCAGCACACACATCAGAAATTCTAGCTGCGAACCCTCCTTCACACACATCAGAAAGCTGGTCCGACTGGTGTTGGGCAGCCTCTCCCAGGTAAACAACTACAACACATCACTGTTAGCTAGTGTTGGAACATTTTATAATGGACCTGTGGGTTTAATACCCCTTATTCTTAACAAAATACAGTAGGCTTGGGCGGTATCCAGATTTTCATACCATTCTTACGGTATTACCTGGATTGCACTCAAGGGGGTGCAAAAAAATACAAACAAATTCCTTCCTGTTGGCAGTCTTACCAGAATGCTAACAAAATTAGCAAAAGTAATAGCGAAATCAGATGGGACGCCGTTAGCTAAATGCTAACGAACATAAACTAATTGCAAGGACAGGCAGATTTGGTCTCTGCGTTGTGTATTCATCTTCAAAGAATTCTTATACATGCTTTTCTGAAGGAGGAGCAGCATGTGTACGCGGAGCGGAGGAGAACGGAGGAACAAAATGGCAAACATTTAGTTGTGAATTGCATATGTGTAACTTCTTCACCTCGTGTGCTGCACCACAGAGACTCTCCGATAGATATAGAACTCTATGGATTCACCAGCTCCCTCTGTCTACCTGCTGTTTACTAACTAACACGTGACTGTCTTTTTATGACACCTCAGACATACTATTAGATGTCCCCTCCAGCTCCTTGTGATAACCTCAACCATTGTCCTTTTTGTGTTTCTTGCTTTCCTTTATTCTCACTCTCTCATTTTCTTGCGCTCTCTTGCCCTTTTGTTCTCTCTCTCTCTCTCGCTCCCTCTTTTTCTGTCTTTCTCCATATCTCCATTAGTTGGATGGCCTGCTGTCCCAGAGTGATAGGGAGTCTATTCCGGAGAGGAGCAAGGAGATTCGGGAGAGGCTTCGGGGCAAAGGCCTTCCCTCAGGTAACATGATCTTCACAATCTCAACCTCCCAACCTCCTGCATAGAGGTTTTTAGTGACAATAGAGAACCTTACCTTCTATCCCTGTGTGTACACACACACACACACACACACACACACACACTGTGGGGTCTGAAATGATTGACACCCTTGATAAATATAAGCAATTATGACTGTATAAAATAAAGGATTTTGTTGAATACTTTTTCTCAACAAGGTAGGGGTGCAAATTACTGACACCCCTAAAGATTTTTCTAAATAAAGTAGTCCAAGTGTAGTATTTTGTCCATATATTTCCAGCACACAATGCCTAAATCAAGCTTCGGGCTCTACAAACTTGTTGGAATCATTTGCAGTTGTGCCCAGTAGGCATGAATGATTAAAATATTGTATTGTCACTTTGGAGTCTCGTTTATTTTAAATAAGAATAGAATGTTACAACACTTCTACATTAATGTGGATGCTACCATAATAACGGATAATCCTGACTGAATCGTGAATAATGATGAGTGAGAAAGTTACAGATGGTCAAAGATAAAAAAAAAACAACAACATGCTAACCTCGCCTGTTATTGGTAATGGTGAGAGTTTGCATGTCTTTGGCCCTCTGTAACTTTCACTCATCCTTATTCACGGTTCTTTCAGGATTCTCTGTAGTCATGGTAGCATCCACATTTTAATGTAGAAGTGTTTAGAACCATATTCTATTGTTATTTACAATAAAAGTTACTCCAAAATGACACTGTTATTTACCATTCATTTATTTTAGGCAAAAAAAAACTATTCTGAGAGACAAACAGCAAATACATCTATCACATTTGAGTCACAAGGCTTGATATAATCATTGCGTGCTAGGAATATGGGACCAAATACTAAACTTTCGGCAAATCATATCCTTCATTTATAAAAAATATTTATAATTATTTTATGCTGCCATTATTTCTCATCTTCATCAAGGGTGTCAATCATTTAGGACGCCACTACAGGAAGGCGGGCACTGTGCCTTCAGAATGTACTCTCCTTGACTTTCTCCACTTTCCATTTTGTTGTAACATCCTGCATTTAAAATGGATTCAATTGAGATTTTGTGTCACTGGCCTACACACAAATACCCCATAATGTCAGTGTAATTATGTTTTTGGAAATGTTTACAATTTTAATTAAAAATAAAAACCTGAAATGTATTGAGTCTAATTATTCAACCACTTTTTGTTTTGGTAAGCCTAAATAAGTTCAGGAGTAAATGTGCTTAACAAGTTGATTGGACTCACACTGTGTGCAATAATAGTGTTTAACCTTATTTTTGAATGACTACCTCATCTCTGTACCCCACACATATAATTATCTGTAAGGTCCATCTGTTGAGCAGTGAATTTCAAACACAGATTCAACCACAAAGACCAGGGAGGTTTTCCAATGCCTCACAAAGAAGGGCACCTATTGGTAGATGGGTAAAAAAACAAACATTGAATATGCCTTTGAGCATTATGAAGTTATTGATTAGGCTTTGGATGGTGTATCAATACACCCAGTCACTACAAAGATACAGGGATCCTTTCTAACTCAGTTGCCGGAGAGGAAGGAAATCACTCAGGGATTTTCACCATGAGGCCAATGATGACTTTAAAACAGTTCCAGAGTTTAATTAATGACGGTGATAGAAATCTGAGAATGGGTTAGCATTGTAGTTCCTCCACAATACTAACATAAATGACTGAGTGAAAAGAAGGAAGCCTGTACAGAATAAAAATATTCCAGAACATGCATCCAGTTGGTAATAATGCAATAAAGTAAAACTGCAAAAAATGTGTCAAAGAAATTAACTTTGTCATAATACAAATGTATTTATATAGCCCTTCTTACATCAGCTGATATCTCAAAGTGCTGTACAGAAACGCAGCCTAAACCCCAAACAGCAAGCAATGCAGGTGTAGAAGCACAGTAGCTAGGAAAAACTCCCTAGAAAGGCCGAAACCTAGAGAGGAACCATGGTATGAGGGGTGGCCAGTCCTCTTCTGGCTGTGCCGGGTGGAGATTATAACAGAACATGACCAGCATGGTGATAAATGACCCGCATGGTGATAAATGACCAGCAAATGTTCATAAATGACCAGCATGGTCAAATAATAGTAATCACAGTGAACAGGTCAGGGTTCCATAGCTGCAGGCAGAACAGTTGAAACTGGAGCAGCAGCAAGGCCAGGTGGACTGGGGACAACAAGGAGTCATCATGTCAGGTAGTCCTGAGGCATGGTCCTAGGGCTCAGGTCCTCTGGGAGAGAGAGAGAATTAGAGAGCATACTTAAATTCACACAGGACACCGGATAAGACAGGATAAATACTCCAGATATAAGACTGACCCTAGCCCCCTGACACAAACTACTGCAGCATAAATACTGGAGGCTGACACAGGAGGTGTCAGGAGACACTGTGGCCCCATCCGAAGGTACCCCCGGACAGGCAGGATATAACCCCACCCACTTTGTCAAAGCACAGCCCCCACACCAGTAGAGGGATATCTTCAACCACCAACTTACCATCCTGAAACAAGGCTGAGTATAGCCCACAAAGATCTCTTGCCATGGCACAACCCAAGGGGGGTGCCAATCTAGACAGGAAGACCACGTCAGTGACTCAACCTACTCAAGTGACGCACCCCTCCTAGGGACGGCATGGAAGAGCACCAGTAAGCCAAAGCATTATGTTTGGGGCAAATCCAACAACACATCACTCATATTTTCAAGCATGGTGGTGGCTGCATCATGTTATGGGTATGCTTGTCATTGGCAAGGACTAGGGACTAAACGGAATGGAGCTAAGCACAGGCAGAATCAGAGGTTAAACCTGCTTCAGTCTGCTATTCAACAGACACAGGGAGACAAATGCACCTTTCAGCAGGACAATAACCTAAAATTCATGGTCAAAAATACACTGGAGTTGCTTACCAAGATGACGTTGAATGTCCCTGAGTGGCATAGTTAGTTTTGACTTAATTCGTCTTGAAAATCGATGGCAAAACTTGAAAATGGCTGTCTAGCAATGATCAACAACCAACTTGACACAGAGGTTGAAGAATTTAAATATTTGTACAATCCAAAGCTTTTAAACTTACAGAAAGCATTGACGGTTGTGAATACTAATGTAAATTAGATTTATGTAGTTCATTTTCAAATACATTTGCCAAAATTACTAAGAACATGTTTTCACTTTGTCATTGTCTTGTGTGCAGTAGAAGGGTGAGGAAAATGAATAAATGTTAATGTTGTATTCAGGGTGTAACACAACAGTGTGGGGAAAAGTCGAGGAGTGTGAATGCTTTCTGAAGGCACTGTACGTACATACTTACGGTAGGCCTACAGTCGATTCACCTGGCTGAATATAGACTGAGTATATACCTGATTGATGAATATCTGATCTAATGACTTTCTGAGTCATGTCAGTGTTGCTGCTGTTTACTGGGAGGAAGTGATTCACAATTTCAACAGAGACAGACCTTGGTCTGGTTCCAACAGGCTTGGTCTCCTCTAGTTGATGGAAGAAGAAGAAAAATCCCTGGGGGTGTTACAGTAGGCGGGCTGAACATAACCCTGACAATAGAGACCCTGGTAGGCTGGCATAGACAAGTTGGGACAGTGAACTGAACACTAGTTTTAGTTCACGGATCCTTCTTTTAATGGGTGGCGGTGCATTACCAGTGTCCTAATGTTGACTGACTCCCACGCTTCCTGAACCATGGCCAAGAGGGAGGTGCTCAGAAGACAAGTCAGTGGTGAGAGAAAATGAACAGCCTTGAAATGTGCTGGAAGTTAGCTAATCGAATTGGTGTGTATACAATAGAAAGTATCAAGTGTACATGTGTGTTTTTTTTAAGGGTTTGAAGTGTTAATGAAGGTATGAAGATCCAGGGGCTTTTTGTGTTACCCCCTTTTTTAGATTCCACTCCTTCAGTCCTCACGTGTCAGACTTTTTATTGATACTTTAAAGATGCCTACTTCCTTTCAATGAAAAAAAAATGGGAGGGGAGAGGAGAGGAGGCTTATGTAACCATTGCATGGTATTGATTATAGTTCCTAAGCTGGTCTGGGTTCAATACTAATTTAAAATACTTTAGCTGGACTTGATTGAGCACGCCTGGCACAATGGCACCAATGTAAAAGTCTCAAAAGACCAACCTCCTCCCACCTGGCACTACAGGCAGGCTAAAGCAAAAAAGCAGTAGAATAGGATAGAATACAGTATATACATGTAATGCAAAAATATGTAAACATTATTAAAGTGGCTAGTGTTCTGTTGTTTAAGTGGCCAGTGATTTCAATTCTATATAAATTCCACCAGCCTCTGTGCTAGTGATGGCTATTTAACAGTCTGATGGCCTTGAGCTGGTTTTTCAGTCTCTCGGTCCCAGCTTTGATGCACCTGTACTGACCTCGCCTTCTGGATGATAGCGGGGTGAACAGGCAGTGGCTCGGGTGGTTGTTGTCCTTGATGATCTTTATGGCCTTCCTGTGACATTGTGTGCTGTAGGTGTCCTGGAGGGCATGTAATTTGTCCCCCCCGGTGATGCATTTGGCAGACCGCAACAACCTCTGGAGAGCCCTGCGGTTGCGGGCGGTGCAGTTGCCGTACCAGGCAGAGATGCAGCCCGACAGGACGCTCTCAATTGTGCATGTGTAGAAGTTTTAGGTGCCAAGCCAAATTTCTTCACCACACTGCGTTGGTGTACCATTTTCAGTGTCATTGACGCCAAGGAACTTAACTTTCCACCTTCTCCACTGTGGTCCAGTTGATGGGGGGGGGGGGGGTGTTGCTCCCTCTGCTGTTTCCTGAAGTCTACGATCAGTTGTTTTTGTTAACGTTAAGTGTGAGGTATTTTCCTGGCACCACACTCCCAGGGCCCTCACCACCTCCCTGTAGGCTGTCTCGTTATTGTTGGTAATCAGGCCTACTACTGTAGTGTTGTCTGCAAACTTGATTGAGTTGGAGGCATGTATGGCCACGTAGTCATGGGTGAACATCACTTTCTTTCTGCAGATGTGACATGTCGGTGGTTAGCGTTGAAGTGACTGTGGAGAAAATGCTGTCATTGCTTTGTTTTTCATGCTGGGCGACGTGATTGTTTTCATTCTGCTTTAGTACCACAGCGCTGACTGTGCAGTGCAGCTTACCCATGCCCACCACCACTAATAGTTCTAGATAAACCTCCTGGAAACAATTCTCTGAATGTTGCAACTAAGAATGAAAGGGCCAAAACAAATGTTCTATTTCCTGTTATTATTTTTTAAATATTTTTTTTCAATCAATCTTGTCCTGGTCTGTCTGTCTCCATAGCAACAGTGTTCCTGGAAAAGTTTCTGTCTGCCCCATAGCGAGTGTTCCTGGAAAAAAATAATTCTGTCTTTGATGTTCTGTTTTACTGTAGAGATGGAGCCATATGCTTTGTAGATTAAAGCAAGGCACTACATGTTTTATAGGCCTGAGTCCCCTCCCCCTCTCTCCAACATTAGCTACGCAGACTCTCGTTCTTCAGGAAGAGGTCCCAGTTTCTCAACTCTTTGTGGTTGTCACAGCATTGGCAAGACAACACAGATCTGACACCAAGCTAGTTATACACTATATACAGTGCCTTCGGAAAGTATTCAGACCCATTTACTTTGTCCACATTTTCCACATTTTATGTTGCAGCCTTATTCTAAAATTTATTAAATACCCCATAATGACAAATCAAAAACATGTTCTTAGAAGTTTTTGCAAATGTATTACAATTTTTTTTTTTTTTACTATAATTTTATAAGTATTCAGACCCTTTACTCAGTACTTTGTTGAAGGACCTTTGGCAGCAATTACAGTTGAGTCTTTTTGGGTATGACGCTACAAGCGTGGCACACCTGTATTTGGGGAGTTTCTCACATTGTTCTCTGCAGATCCTCTCTAGATCTGTCAGGTTGGATGAGGAGCGTCGCTGCACAGCTATTTTCAGGTCTCTCCAGAGATGTTCGATCGGTTTTAAGTCCGGGCTCTGGCGCGGCCACTCAAGGACATTCAGAGTTGTCCCGAAGGCACTCCTGTGTTGTCTTGGCTGTGTGCTTAGGGTCATTGTCCTGTTGGAAGTTGAACCTTTGCTCCAGTCTGAGGTCCTGAGCACTCTGGGGCAGGTTTTTATCTAGGATCTCTCTATACTTTCCTCCGTTCATCTTTCCCTCGATCCTGACTAGGCTCCCAGTCCCTGCCGCTGAATAACATCCCCACAGCATGATGCTGCCACCACCATGCTTCACTGATTTCCTCCGTACGTAATCCTTGGCATTCAGGCCAAATAGTTCAATCTTGGTTTCATCAGACCTGAGAATCTTGTTTCTCATGGTCTGAGAGTCCTTTAGGTGCCTTTTGGCAAACTCCAAGCGGTCTGTCGTGCCTTTTTCTGAGGAGTAGCTTCCATCTGGCCACTCTACCATAAAGGCCTGATTTGGTGGAGTGCTGCAGAGATTGTTGTCCTTCTGGAAGTTTCTCCCATCTCCACAGAGGAACTCTGAAGCTCTGTCAGATTGACCATTGGGTTCTTGGTCACCTCCTTGACCAAGGCTCTTCTCCCCCGATTGCTCAGTTTGGCTGGACGGCCAAACGTGGTTCCAAACTTCTTCCATTTAAGAATGATGGAGGCCGCTGTGTTGTTGGGTATGCTGGTGCCCTTTCCCAGATCTGTGCCTATACACGATCCTGTCTGAGCTCTAAGGACAATTCCTTCAACCTCATGGCTCGGATTTTGTACAGACATGCACTGTCAACTGCGGGACCTTATAGAGGTGTGTGCTTTTCCAAATCATGTCCAATCAATTGAATTTTCCACAGGTGGACCAATGAAGTAGAAACATCTCAAGGATGATTAATGGTGCCTCCCGGGTGGCGCAGTGGTTAAGAGCTGTGCAATCAGAGTCCCTGGGTTCGCGCCCAGGCTCTGTCGTAACCGGCCGCAACCGGGAGGTCCGTGGGGCGACGCACAATTGGCCTAGCGTCGTTAGGGTTGGTCGGTAGGGGTGTCCTTGTCTCATCGCGCACCAGCGACTCCTGTGGCGGGCCGGGTGCAGTGCGCGCTAACCAAGGTGGCCAGGTGCACGGTGTTTCCTCCGTCACATTGGTGCGGCTGGCTTCCGGGTTGGACGTGCGCTGTGTTAAGAAGCAGTGCGGCTTGGTTGGGTTGTGTATCGGAGGACACATGACTTTAAACCTTCGTCTCTCCCGAGCCCATATGGGAGTTGTAGCGATGAGACAAGATAGTAGCTACTACAACAATTGGATACCACGAAAAAGGGGTAAAATTTTTTTTTTTAAATGTTTTAATTAAATAAAGGATCAATGGGCCCAAATGTGAGTTTCTACTGCATGGTATTATGTTTGCAGACATTTATAAAAAACAGTTTTTGCTTTGTTATTATGGGGTATTATGGGGTATTGTGCTATTGTAGAATAAGTCTGTAATGTAACAACATGCATACAATTGAGCACACAGCCATGCAGTCTCCATAGTCTCCATAGACAAACATTGGCAGTACTGAAGAGCTCAGTGACTTTCACCGTGGCACCGTCATAGGATGCCACCTTCCCAACAAGTCAGTTCGTCAAATGTATGTCCTGCTAGAGCTGACCCCGGTCAATTAAATGCAAGTGCTGTTATTGTGAAGTGAAACGTCGAGGAGCGTCAACAGCTCAGCCGTGAAGTGGTAGGCCACACAAGCGCTACGCTGAAGCACAAGGCGCGCAAAAAATCGCCTCTCCACGGTTGCACTCACTACCGAATTCCAAACTGCCTCTGGAAGCAACGTCAGCACAGTAACTGTTAGTCGAGAGCTTCATGAAATGTGTTTCCATGGCCGAGCAGCCGCACACAAGCCTAAGATCACCATGAGCAATGCTAAGCGTCATCTGTAGTGGTGTAACTCTGGAACCGTGAAAACATGTTCTCTGGCGTGATGAATCCTGCTTCACCATCTGGCAGTCCTATGGACAAATAAGACTTAGAATCCACCAATCAGAACGTTATCTGCCCCAGTGCCAAATGTAAAGTTTGGTGGAGGAGGAATAATGTTCTGGGTCTGTTTTTTTCATGGTTCGAACTAGGCCCCTTCGTTCCAGTGAAGGGTAATCTTAACGCTACAGCATACAATGACGTTATAGAATTCTGTGCTTCCAAATTTGTGGCAACAGTTTGGGGAACACCCTTTCCTGCTTCAGCATGACAATGCCCACGTGCCTAAAGCGAGGTCCATACAGAAATGGTTTGTCGAGATCGTTGTGAAAAACTTGACTGGCCTGCACAGAGCCCTGACCTCAACCCCATCAAACACCTTTGGGATGAATTGTAATGCCGACTGCGAGCCAGGCTTAATCGCCCAACATTAAGCTTTTATCTCAACGCCATCAGACTGTTAAACAGCCGTCACTAACATTGAGTGGCTGCTGCCAACATACTGACTCAATCTCTAGCCACTTTAATACTTTTATTAGATCCAATTTTAAATTATCACTAGTCACTTTAAACTATGCCACTTTATATAATGTATACATACACTACCCATCTCAAATGTATATACTGTACTCTAATCCATCTACTGCATCATGCCTATGCCGTTCGGCCATCGCTCATCCATATATATTTTTATGTACATATTATTATTTATTATTATTATTATTATTATTATTATTCACTCATTTACACTTGTGTGTATAAGATAGTTGTGAAATTGTTAGATTACTTCTTAGATATTACTGCATGGTCGGAACTAGAAGCACAAGCATTTCGCTACGCTCGCATTAACATCTGCTAACCATGTGTATGTGACAATTTTTTTTATTTCACCTTTATTTAAGTATATTTACTTCGTGCTTTTTTTATTTTTTATTTTTATTTAACCAAGTAGGCCAGTTGAGAACAAGTTCTCATTTACAACTGCGACCTGGCCAAGATTAAGCATAGCAGTTCGACACCTACAACAACAGAGTTACACTTGGAATAAACAAACATACAGTCAATAACACAGTAGAAAAATATATATGCAGCATGTGCAAAGGAGGTAGGATAAGAGAGGTAAGGCAATAAATAGGCCATGGTGGTGAAGTAATTACAATAGAGCAATTAAACACTGGAATGGTAGGATGTGCAGAGGATGAATGTGAATAAATACCAGTATGGGGATGAGGTAGATTGGATGGGCTATTTACAGATGAGCTATGTACAGGTGCAGTGATCTGTGAGCTGCTCTGACAGTTGGTGCTTAAAGCTAGTAAGGGAGGTAAGAGTCTCCAGCTTCAAAGATTTTTGCAGTTCGTTCCACCCATTGGCAGCAGAGAACTGGAAGGAGAGGCGGCCAAAGGAAGAATTGGCTTTGGGGGTGACCAGTGAGATATACCTGCTGGAGCGCGTGCTATGGGTGGGTGCTGCTATGGTGACCAGTGAGCTTAGATAAGGGGGGACTTTACCTAGCAGGGACTTGTAGATGACCTGGAGCCAGTGGGTTTGGCGACGAGTATGAAGTGAGGGCCAACGAGAGCATACAGGTCGCAGTGGTGGATAGTATATGGGGCTTTGGTGACAAAACAGATGACACTAGACTGCATCCAATTTCTTGAGTAGAGGCTGTTGAGTCGAGGATCGGTAGGATGGCCAGTTTTACGAGGGTATGTTTGGCAGCATGAGTGAAGGATGCTTTGTTGCGAAATAGGAAGCCGATTCTAGATTTATTTTTGGATTGGAGATGCCTAATATTAGTCAGGAAGGAGAGTTTACAGTCTAGTCAGACACCTAGGTATTTGTAGTTGTCCACATATTCTAAGTCAGAACCGTCCAGAGTAGTGATGCTGGACGGGTGGGCAGGTGCGGGCAGCGATTGGTTGAAGAGCATGCATTTAGATTTACTTGCATTTAAGAGCAGTTGGAGGCCATGGAAGGAGAGTTGTATGGCATTGAAGCTCATCTGGAGGTTAGTTAAGTGTCCAAAGAAGGGCCAGAGGTATACAGAATGGTGTCGTCTGCGTAGAGGGGGATCAGAGACTCACCAGCAGCAAGAGCGACATCATTGATGTATACAGAGAAGAGAGTCGGCCTGAGAATTGAACCCTGTGGCACCCCCATAGACTGCCAGAGGTCCGGACAACAGGCCTTACGATTTGACACACTGAACTCTATCAGAGAAGTAGTTGGTGAACCAGGACGAGGCAATCATTTGAGAAACCAAGGCTGTTCAGTCTGCCAATAAGAATGTTGTGATTGACAGAGTCGAAAGCCTTAGCCAGGTCGATGAATACGGCTGCACAGTAATGTCCCTTATCGATGGCGGTTATGATATCGTTTAGGACTTTGAGCGTGGCTGAGGTGCACCCACGACCAGCTCTGAGACCAGATTGCATAGTGGAGAAGGTACGGTGAGATTCGAAATGGTCGGTAATCTGTTTGATAACTTGGCTTTCAAAGACCTTAGAAAGCAGGGTAGAATAGATATAGGTCTGTAGCAGTTTGGGTCTTTGAAAAGGGGGATGACCGCAGCAGCTTTCCAATCTATGGGAATCTCAGACAATACGAAACAGTTTGAAACAGGCTAGTAATAGGGGTCGCAACAATTTCGGCAGATCATTTTAGAAAGACAGGGTCCAGATTGTCTAGCCCAGCTGATTTGTAGGGATCCAGATTTTGCAGCTCTTTCAGAACATCAGCTATCTGGATTTGGGTGAAGGAGAAGTGGGGAGGTTTGGGCGAGTTGCTGTGGGGACTGCTGTTGACCGGGGTAGCCAGGTGGAAAGCATGGCCAGCCGTAGAAAAATGAAAATGAATAATTGAAATTCCCAATTATTGTGGATTTATCGGTAGTGACAGTGTTTCCTAGCCTCAGTGCAGTGGGCAGCTGGGAGGAGGTGCTCTTATTCTCCATGGACTTCACAGTGTCCCAGAACATTTGAGTACAGGATGCAAATTTCTGTTAGGAAAGCTAAGGCTAGCTTTTTCAAACTGCCTGTGTATATTGGTTCCTAACTTCCCTGAAAAGTTGCATATCACGGGGGCTATTCGATGCTAATGCAGAATGCCACAGGATGTTTTTGTGCTGGTCAAGGGCAGACAGGTCTGGAGTGAACCAAAGGCTATATCTATTCCTGGTTCTACATTTTTTGAATGGAGCATGCTTATTTAAGATGGTGAGGAAGGCACTTTTAAAGAATAACCAGGCATCCTCTACTGACGGGTTGAGGTCAATGTCATTACAGGATACCCCGGCCAGGTCGATTAGAAAGGCCTGTTCGCTGAAGTGTTTTAGGGAGCGTTTGACAGTGATGAGAGGTGGTCGTTTGACCACAGTCCCATTACGGATGCAGGCAATGAGGCAGTGATCGCTGACATCTTGGTTGAAAACAGTTAGTTGGGATGATATCTATGAGGGTGCACGTGTTAACGGATTTGGGGTTGTACCTGGTAGGTTCATAGATAATTTGTGTGAGATTGAGGACATCAAGCTTAGATTGTAGGATGGCCGGGGTGTTAAGCATGTCCCAGTTTAGGTCACCTAGCAGCACGAGCTCAGGAGATAGATGGGGGCAATCAATTCACATATGGTGTCCAGTGCACAGCTGGGAGCAGAGGGTGGTCTATAGCAAGCGGCAACGGTGGGAGACTTGTTTCTGGAAAGGTGATTTTTTTTTTTTAAATAGAAGCTCCAATTGTTTTGGTACAGACTTGGATAGTAAGATGGAACTCTGCAGGCTATCTCTGCAGTAGATTGCAACACTGCCCCCTTTGGCAGTTCTATCTTGGCGGAAAATTGTACAGTTAGGGATGGAAATTTCAGGGTTTTTGGTGGTTTTCCTAAGCCAGAATTCAGACACGGCTAAGACATCCGGGTTGGCAGAATGTGCTAAAGCAGTGAATAAAGCAAACTTAGGGAGGAGGCTTCTAATGTTGACATGCATGAAACCAAGGCTTTTGCGGTTACAGTTTGCGGTTAAGTCAACAAATGAGAGCACCTGGGGAGTAGGAGTGGAGCTAGGCACTGCAGGACCTGGATTAACCTCTACATCACCAGAGGAACAGAGGAGAAGTAGGATAAGGGTATGGCTAATGGCTATAAGAACTGGCCGTCTAGCACGTTGGGAACAGAGAGCAAAGGGAGCAGGTTTCTGGGCACGATAGCATAGATTCAAGGCATAATGTACAGACAAAGGTATGGTAGGAAGAGAGTACATTGGAGGTAAACCTAGGCATTGAGTAATGATGAGAGAGATCTAGTCTCGAGAGACGTTTAAACCAGGTGATGTCATCGCATATGTGGGAGGTGGAACAACATCGTTGGTTAAGGCATATTGAGCAGGGCTAGAGGCTCTACAGTGAAATAAGACCGTAAACACTAACCAGGACAGTAATGGACAAGGCATGTTGATATTAGGGAGAGGCATGCGTAGCCAAGGGATCGTATGGGTCCAGTGGGTGGTTGGGCTGGCTGGGGACACGGTGATTCAGACAGTTAGCAGGCTGGGGCTAGCAAGCTAGCAGTTAGCAGGCCTGGGTTAGCGGGTTAGCAAGCTAGCATAAGGGCCTTAGATGGACGTCGCGATGGAAGAAAGTCTGTTTTTGCCTCCTTGTGCAGTGACGTCGATAGACCAGTCGTGGAATTAATATGGTTCCAAGTAGCAGAGGGGTCCAAGTCCAATTGGCAAAATGGGTATAGTGGTTCAAGAAACTGGCTGAAGGATCAGCAAACAGTCCAATATGCTCTAGACAGCAGGCCACGGTTAGCAGAATGGGCCTTCAAGGGACGTCGCGCCTGAGTGGCCTGTCGGTATTCCAGTCGTGAAGGATCGGCGGGGTTCCGTACCGGCAGTCGAAGGGGTCCGGATATTGTAGCCGAGGAGTGGGCTTCAGGAGTAGCCCAGGAGCCCTAGCCGGGAGATGGGTCTAGTATAGGTCCAGTATGTTTTGGTTTGAAATGCGTTGTACGAACTGGCGAGAGCTTTCCGAGCTAAAGGTTAGCTGATGACCGCTAGCAGTGGTTAGCTGACTGATAGCTGATAGCTAGTAGCTAGATAGCTAAATAGCTTCAGTTGAGGTATTCCAGTTCGGCGGGAAATATAAATACTTACGAAAAAAAACAGATCCATTCCACGTTTGGTGAGGCGGGTTGCAGGAAAGTATTTTGAAGTTAAGGTTTAGGAAAAATATTCAAAATAATGTGAATAAAAATATATAAAAAGATATACATAGGACAGGATAAGACAAAGACGTCTGACTGCTACGCCATCTTGGACCTCACTAATGCTTGTGGCTGAATGTCCTCGTAGCAATGTTCCAACACCTAGTGGAAAGCCTTCACAGAAGAGTTGAGGTGGTTACAGCAGCAAAGGGGGGACCAACTCCATATTAATACCAATGATTTGGAATGAGATTTTCGACAAAGGTGTCTACATACTTTTGGTCATGTAGTGTAACACAAAAACCTGTGGTACACTTTCTCATTAGTCCCTTTACGGTATGTTATTTCCCTGTTGTCTGATCTACCGTCTGTCTTTCCCCTCAGGGAGGAGTGCAGCCCCGAGGGTACTGGAGCGTTACAAGGCTCGTAGTCAGGAGCAGGCATCTCTGAACCGTGGCCTGAGTCGCTCCATGGGTTCCCTCCCCATCCAGGACCTCCTGAGAGGTGAGGGGGCCCTGCCTGGTCCCTACCCGCCTTCGGACTACCATCCTGGGTCAGAGTCCTCCGCAGACCTGGCCCTCTACCTCGAGCCCCAGCAGAGAGGCAGGCCGGTAGAGCTGGACAGGAGGTCCCTGCCCTATAGAGGAGACTCGACAGCCCAACACAAGAAGAACTGGGCGTCTTCTGTAGACCTGGCCCACATAGACCCGGATATGCTCCGCTTTGGAGCCCTTGAGGATGCCAGGCGGGGTAGCAGTGCCCTCAGTACCCGCTCAGGGGGAAGGCACAAGTCAGCCTCCCGGGTGTACCGGGATCGAGACGGGGAGAACCGCTACTCAGACTTTGGTGGGTTGGAGACGCCCAGGACGAAGGCCCACCACCACTCACCCCTGTCGGTCAGCTCAGCTCTGACCTCAGCCTATGACCGGATCAAGGAGAAGCAGAGGAGGCTGCAGGTGCTCCGCCAGGCCATGGATGGTGAGACCTTTTTTTCCCTGGTTTTAATGGTAGGATAAGGAAGATGAAGAGATGAAGAGATTCAAATGTCAGGGGCACAGACAGGAGAATGACTGAGACAGTGCTTGGACCACTATCTCAGGGTGTATGTGTGGTCTGGAGTCCGCAGCACCACCATGTAGACCAGACTCCTCCGTGGACCTGCTGCTATGAAATTGATAACTAGTCGTCTATCAGCTGTTGAGACGTTTGAAAAATGTGTGAGAGATGACGTTACCAGAGCAGAGAGGCTGACTGGTTAGTGAGATGTTCTAGATGGCCGGGATGTGGGAAGCTGTGTTGGTCCAGGTGCATTCCAAATGGTATCCTATTCGCTGTAGTGAACTCATTTTTACCCCAGCTCTATGGACCCTGGTCAAAGTAGTACACTATAAAGGGAATAGGGTACTGTTTGGGATTAACACCCAGAGTGCATGAGACAGAGTGGCTGTGGTTTCCAAATGCCTGCTTTTTAATAAGGGACAGGATAATTCTAGCCCTTTAACCCTCTCTCACTTATAGCCAAGTCTGCCTCTCTCTCCAGCTCTTCTCTGTCTGTCTGTCTGTCTCACACTGGTGCATGTTTGACACTGCTTGCGTGCTACAACCAGCCATGACAGCCGTATTCTACTTGCCGTGGCTCTTATTTAATTTCTGACAAGTGTTACTGATATGAAGTCACATGGGACGTTAATGTTTATGTCCTTCTCTAATGCAGCGGTGTCTGGTGGCCATATGGAGGAGGCTTTAGGGCTGGAGGGAGGGACGGATGAACGAGCTCCTATAATAAACCTCAGGCCTTCCTATCCGGCCTGCCTGCCCCTCCTCGGTTGCATCCCAATTGGCATCATATTCCCTTTTAAGTGCACTACTTTTGACCAGGCCCCATACTACTCTGGTCAAAAGTAGCGCATTTTGTATGGAATAGGATCCAAATTGGGATGGCAGCTTGCTCTGTTTCTTTTCTCCTTCCTCTGTGGTTGTTTTTAAATGATAGCACAGCAGCAGTTAATGCTCTCTGGTTACCTCCATGTACATGGAGCCTTAATCTGTGACTTGCTCCTCCGGCTGCAGTGTACCAGCCTCCTCCTTTCCATCCTCCCCCTCTCCTCTTTAACCTTTCTCACCCCTTACCAACATATGGTGCCTTAAACTGTGGCTTGTTCCTCCGGCTGCAATTCAACACCACCCTTCTCTTTCTTCCTCCACCACCCTTTTTTCTTCCTCCACCACCCTTCTTTCTTCCTCCACTACCCTTCTCTTTCCTCCTCCTCCACCACCCCCTCCTCCTCCTCAACCACCCATCTCTTTCCTCCTCCTCCACCACCCTCTCCTCCTCCATCACCCTTCTCTGCAGTTCAACACCACCCTTCTCTTTCTTCCTCCACCACCCTTCTCTTTCTTCCTCCACCACCCTTCTTTCTTCCTCCACCACCCTTCTCTTTCCTCCTCCTCCACCACCCCTCCTCCTCCTCCACCACCCTCTCTCCTCCACCATCCTCTCCTCCTCCACCCATCCATCTCTTTCCTCCTCTATCACCCTTCTCTTTCCCCTCCACCACCCTCTCCTCCTCCATCACCCTTATCTTTCCTCCTCCATCACCCTTATCTTTCCTCCTCCTCCACCACCCATCTCTTTCCTCCTCCTCCATCACCCTTCTCTTTCCTCCTCCTCCACCACCCATCTCTTTCCTCCTCCATCACCCTCCTCCATCACCCTTCTCTTTCCTCCTCCTCCATCACCCTTCTCTTCCTCCTCCTCCACCACCCTTCTCTTTCTCCTCCTCCACCACCCTTCTCTTTCCTCTCCTCCACCACCCTTCTCTTTCCTCCTCCTCCACCACCCTTCTCTTTCCTCCTCCTCCATCACCCTTCTCTTCCTCCTCCACCACCCTTCTCTTTTCTCCTCCTCCACCACCCTTCTCTTTTCTCCTCCTCCCCACCCTTCTCTTTTCTCCTCCTCCACCACCCTTCTCTTTCCTCCTCCACCACCCTTCTCTTTCCTCCTCCATCACCCTTCTCTGTCTTCCTCCTCCATCACCCTTCTCTTTCCTCCTCCACCACCCTTCTCTTTCTCCTCCACCACCCTTCTCTTTCCTCCTCCACCACCCTTCTCTTTCCTCCTCCACCACCCTTCTCTTTCCTCCTCCACCACCCTTCTCTTTCTCCTCCACCACCCTTCTCTTTCCTCCTCCACCACCCTTCTCTTTCCTCCTCCACCACCCTTCTCTTTCCTCCTCCATCACCCTTCTCTTTCCTCCTCCTCCACCACCCTTCTCTTTCCTCCTCCTCCACCACCCTTCTCTTTCCTCCTCCTCCACCACCCTTCTCTTTCCTCCTCCACCACCCTTCTCTTTCCTCCTCCACCACCCTTCTCTTTCCTCCTCCACCACCCTTCTCTTTCCTCCTCCACCACCCTTCTCTTTCCTCCTCCACCACCCATCTCTTTCCTCCTCCTCCACCACCCATCTCTTTCCTCCTCCACCACCCTTCTCTTTCCTCCTCCTCCACCACCCATCTCTTTCCTCCTCCTCCACCACCCTTCTCTTTCCTCCTCCACCACCACCCTCTCCTCCTCCATCACCTTTCTCTTTCCTCCTCCACCACCCTCTCCTCCATCACCTTTCTCTTTCCTCCTCCACCACCCTCTCCTCCATCACCCTTCTCTTTCTCCTCCTCCACCACCCTCTCCTCCTCCATCACCCTTCTCTTTCCTCCTCCTCCACCACCCTCTCCTCCTCCATCACCCTTCTCTTTCCTCCTCCTCCACCACCCTCTCCTCCTCCATCACCCTTCTCTTTCCTCCTCCTCCACCGACCCGTCTCCTCCTCCACCACCCTCTCCTCCTCCACCATCCTCTCCTCCTCCACCATCCATCTCTTTCCTCCTCCTCTATCACCCTTCTCTTTCCCCCTCCACCAGCCCTCTCCTCCTCCATCACCCTTATCTTTCCTCCTCCTCCACCACCCATCTCTTTCCTCCTCCTCCATCACCCTTCTCTTTCCTCCTCCTCCACCACCCTCTCCTCCTCCATCACCCTTCTCTTTCCTCCTCCTCCACCACCCCTCCCTCCTCCATCACCCTTCTCTTTCCTCCTCCTCCACCACCCTCTCCTCCTCCACCACCCTCTCCTCCTCCACCATCCTCCTCCTCCTCCACCATCCATCTCTTTCCTCCTCCTCTATCACCCTTCTCTTTCCCCCTCCACCACCCTCTCCTCCTCCATCACCCTTATCTTTCCTCCTCCTCCACCACCCATCTCTTTCCTCCTCCTCCATCACCCTTCTCTTTCCTCCTCCTCCACCACCCTCTCCTCCTCCATCACCCTTCTCTTTCCTACTCCTCCACCACCCTCTCCTCCTCCATCACCCTTCTCTTTCCTCCTCCTCCACCACCCTCTCCTCCACCACCACCCTCTCCTCCTCCACCATCCTCTCCTCCTCCACCATCCATCTCTTTCCTCCTCCTCTATCACCCTTCTCTTTCCCCCTCCACCACCCTCTCCTCCTCCATCACCCTTATCTTTCCTCCTCCTCCACCACCCATCTCTTTCCTCCTCCTCCATCACCCTTCTCTTTCCTCCTCCTCCACCACCCATCTCTTTCCTCCTCCATCACCCTCCTCCATCACCCTTCTCTTTCCTCCTCCTCCACCACCCTTCTCTTTCCTCCTCCTCCACCACCCTTCTCTTTCCTCCTCCTCCACCACCCTTCTCTTTCCTCCTCCTCCATCACCCTTCTCTTTCCTCCTCCACCACCCTTCTCTTTTCTCCTCCTCCACCACCCTTCTCTTTCCTCCTCCACCACCCTTCTCTTTCCTCCTCCCACACCCTTCTCTTTCCTCCTCCATCACCCTTCTCTTTCCTCCTCCATCACCCTTCTCTGTCCTCCTCCACCACCCTTCTCTTTTCTCCACCACCACCCTTCTCTTTCCTCCTCCACCACCCTTCTCTTTCCCTCCTCCACCACCCTTCTCTTTCCTCCTCCACCACCCTTCTCTTTCCTCCTCCACCACCCTTCTCTTTCCTCCTCCTCCACCACCCTTCTCTTTCCTCCTCCTCCACCACCCTTCTCTTTCCTCCTCCTCCACCACCCTTCTCTTTCCTCCTCCATCACCCATCTCTTTCCTCCTCCTCCACCACCCTTCTCTTCCTCCTCCACCACCCTTCTCTTTCCTCCTCCACCACCCATCTCTTTCCTCCTCCTCCACCACCCATCTCTTTCCTCCTCCTCCACCACCCTTCTCTTTCCTCCTCCATCACCCTTCTCTTTCCTCCTCCTCCACCACCCTCTCCTCCATCACCTTTCTCTTTCCTCCTCCACCACCCCTCTCCTCCATCACCCTTCTCTTTCCTCCTCCTCCACCACCCTCTCCTCCTCCATCACCCTTCTCTTTCCTCCTCCTCCACCACCCTCTCCTCCTCCATCACCCTTCTCTTTCCTCCTCCTCCACCACCCTCTCCTCCTCCATCACCCTTCTCTTTCCTCCTCCTCCACCACCCTCTCCTCCTCCATCACCCTTCTCTTTCCTCCTCCTCCACCACCCTCTCCTCCTCCACCACCCTCTCCTCCTCCTCTATCACCCTTCTCTTTCCCCCTCCACCACCCTCTCACTCCTCCATCACCCTTATCTTTCCTCCTCCTCCACCACCCATCTCTTTCCTCCTCCTCCATCACCCTTCTCTTTCCTCCTCCTCCACCACCCATCTCTTTCCTCCTCCATCACCCTCCTCCATCACCCTTCTCTTTCCTCCTCCTCCACCACCCTTCTCTTTCCCTCCTCCTCCACCACCCTTCTCTTTCCTCCTCCTCCACCACCCTTCTCTTTCCTCCTCCTCCATCACCCTTCTCTTTCCTCCTCCACCACCCTTCTCTTTTCTCCTCCTCCACCACCCTTCTCTTTCCTCCTCCACCACCCTTCTCTTTCCTCCTCCACCACCCTTCTCTTTCCTCCTCCATCACCCTTCTCTTTCCTCCTCCTCCACCACCCTTCTCTTTCCTCCTCCTCCACCACCCTTCTCTTTCCTCCTCCTCCACCACCCTTCTCTTTCCTCCTCCACCACCACCCTTCTCTTTCCTCCTCCACCACCCTTCTCTTTCCTCCTCCACCACCACCCTTCTCTTTCCTCCTCCACCACCCTTCTCTTTCCTCCTCCACCACCCTTCTCTTTCCTCCTCCACCACCCTTCTCTTTCCTCCTCCACCACCCTTCTCTTTCCTCCTCCACCACCCTTCTCTTTCCTCCTCCACCACCCTTCTCTTTCCTCCTCCATCACCCTTCTCTTTCCTCCTCCACCACCCTTCTCTTTCCTCCTCCATCACCCTTCTCTTTCCTCCTCCTCCACCACCCTTCTCTTTCCTCCTCCACCACCCATCTCTTTCCTCCTCCTCCACCACCCTCTCCTCCTCCATCACCCTTCTCTTTCCTCCTCCTCCACCACCCTCTCCTCCTCCATCACCCTTCTCTTTCCTCCTCCTCCACCACCCTCTCCTCCTCCACCACCCTCTCCTCCTCCTCTATCACCCTTCTCTTTCCCCCTCCACCACCCTTCTCTTTCCTCCTCCTCCACCACCCTCTCCTCCTCCATCACCCTTCTCTTTCCTCCTCCTCCACCACCCTCTCCTCCTCCATCACCCTTCTCTTTCCTCCTCCTCCACCACCCTCTCCTCCTCCATCACCCTTCTCTTTCCTCCTCCTCCACCACCCTCTCCTCCTCTCCACTTCAGGGCCAAGGTGCTTCAATCAGTACTATAGTTTCCTAGCTTCCCTGAGGTTAGTAATTGGAGTCATGTGTAGCGGATGAGGGGAAATACAAATGTTATTGGACTTTCCGGTGCTTGGCAGCGGGTCATGTGGCTCTCGAATAGGCTGGGCTGGGTTCTGTAATGGGCGGAGCTGAGCCGTGATTGGCTGGATCAGGCTCCGGAATGGGCTGGGATAGGATTGGCTGGGCTTAAGATATGATAGGATGGGCAGGGCTCCAGGATGTGATTGGCTAGACTGGGCTAGGATAGGATGGGCTGAGCTCCCGAATGGGTTGGAGAACGAGGTGGAGGGGCCTAACTAAACTAATTACCACAGTTTTTCTAAATAAGGTTTTTCTGCTTGTTGACTTCAAAAGTTGTCGGCTATCGCAAGACTTAGGTTAAGTCAGAAGGGAGGGCTTTTAACAAGAAGGTGACGGTTGCTAGGCAATACTTTGGCTCAGAATAATTGTTGGGAATGCAGAAGCAGTAGCTGTTGAATCTAGTAGCTCTTGTATGTACAAGTCCATCAAATATCTTTTCTCTGCATATAACTAACCAACCATGCAGTAAATGTGAGATGCTATGAAACTGTGGTCAAGCCATGTAGTCAAGAACATGTCTCAACCTATGGTGGGTGCAACACAACTTCAGATGACGTAAAATAGGGTCTGCTACAATATATGTGAATATGAAAAAAATCTATACATAAAAACAGACATAAATAACATTATGGAAACTACTTTGAGCACATTCATGTCTAAATAAAAAAAAAAATCTCTTTCTGACCACTTCTACAATGGGCAAATATGAAATGTTTCATTCAAATCAAAAAGGGGTGCTGTCAAAGTGATTGAATTCAAATGGTTTACCCAAAGTCCTCTTGTTTTGTCACTTACTCGCCTTGCAGTGTGACCGAGCATGTGTTTGATTCACAGACCTAGATGACATGGTCCTCTAATGTGATCAGATCCATAGGCTCAAATCTGTGTCAGAGATACCTGGGTTCAGGAGAAGAAACTGGGGGCAAACAGCAGCTGCTGAGGATTGCTTTGCTTTGCTGAGAATATTTATCTAATTTTGGTAAGGGGAAAAACCCCCTGAAAAAAACACAATTCTGGAAAATGAACGCTTCTATCACACCAAAAACGTTTCTTTCTTTGTATCATGTTTGGCACCGCAAAAAAAAAACCTCAGTTACCGGAAATTCTGAGTTCTAGTAAGCTATCATTATCCAGTTAGCATCTGTTCTAGTGAGAGGGCGGCTCTTCTCCTAGTAAGCTATCATTATCCAGTTAGCATCTCTTCTAGTGAGAGGGCGGCTCTTCTCCTAGTAAGCTATCATTATCCAGTTAGCATCTGTTCTAGTGGGAGGGCGGCTCTTCTCCTAGTAAGCTATCATTATCCAGTTAGCATCTGTTCTAGTGGGAGGGCGGCTCTTCTCCTAGTAAGCTATCATTATCCAGTTAGCATATGTTCTAGTGAGAGGGTGGCTCTTCTCCTAGTAAGCTAGCATTATCCAGGTAGCATATGTTCTAGTGGGAGGGAGGCTCTTCTCCTAGTAAGCTATCACTATCCAGTTAGCATCTGTTCTAGTGGGAGGGAGGCTCTTCTCCTAGTAAGCTATCATTATCCAGTTAGTATCTGTTGAAATCAAATGTGTTTTGTGACACACACATGGTTAGCAGATGTTAATGCGAGTGTAGAGAAATGCTTGTGCTTCTTGTTCCGACAATGCAGTATTATCGAACAGTTCCCCAACAACTATCTAATATACACAAATCTAAAAGGGGTGAATGAGAATATGTACATATAAATATATGGATGAGCGATGGCCGAGTGTGCATAGGCAAGGTGCAATAGATGGTATAAAATACAGTATATACATATATGAGTAATGTAAGATATGTACATGATTAAAGTAGCATTATTAAAGTGACTAGTGAGAGGGAGGTTCTTCTCCTAGTAAGCTATCATTATCCAGTTAGCAAATGGTCTAGTGGGAGGGAGGCTCTTCTCCTAGTAAGCTATCATTATCCAGTTAGCATATGTTCTAGTGGGAGGGAGGCTCTTCTGCTTCCTCCTTGGAGCCACCAGACTGTAAATAATCTGAGTTGTCCTCTCTTCCTCTCTGTTTGAACATAGCTGAAGGCCATAGCTTCTATGCTGTCACACATTCAACAGCAAGGACTTTCTTCAGAGCTTGTTTTCCAACTCACCTAAGGCCCTATTCCCACTAGCAGATATGAAGGAGAGTCTGAGGAGCGGGGGGTGGTGAAAGAGAATTCGACTTTGCAAGTCACAACAAAAAGGCAAGGATGTCATGTGAATTGAAATGTGAAATTCTTTGTCTGCAGCTCAAATTTGACCAATACATATCCCAGTAGCCACTAGCCAGTAAGCACAAACTGTTCCAAAATGACAAACAACTCGCAGGGTTCTGGTTCCGGTGGCATGCGTTGAAACGTGTGGGCCTTATCGTGGTTTTCTTTTGCAAAATGACGACGAATAAACAGACTTGTTTTCTAAAATAGTCGATTGTAAACACCATATTAAGGTGTGGCGAATTCATTTGTATAACAAGTATCCGAGAGATTGTTTGTGAGGAGATTACCTCTGGCCCTTAACTTGCAATTAAAACTGGTAAATGAATCACTCCCAATGCTTCCTTTTTGAAAGTATATGCCTATTCAATTAAAGTAGAAAGTCTGTAGAAGGCAGCCAATGAGACAGAGGTACAACTCCATGACCTGGAAACAGCGTGAGCTAAGTTAGAGGGGGGAAATCAATCTCTTAATAGAGAAAATAGAATCACCTTTTAAGTTATTCACTTAAATTCAATGTGCGGATAATAGGACTTGAAGCTGCCGTGGAAACGGGCAACACAACTTCTGTTATGAGCAATCTTTTCTATGAACTGGTTAGGCAGGAGAAGCTGGGTCCCATGATGTTAATTAACACGGGTCCTCTCCGGAATGGGTCTTGCTGATGGTACGAATCCACAGAAGTCAAAGGACAAACTGTTTGACTTGCAGCGGAATCGGGGAGGGCTCTGACCTAATGTGGAGGAGAGGATCAGCACCTACCCAGACCTGAGTGCTGACTGCTAAAACAGAGGGAAACCTACTATGAAGTGAGATCCAAGCTATGTAGGCTAAATCTGAGATATGGCTTCATCCACCTGGCAAAACTCTTCTTCACCTTCCAGAATACAAACACACACGTTCTCTTCTGCCAAAGCAGCTCAAGACGTCTTTCAGAATATTATTAATTATATATTATTAATAACATATATATTTTTTAACAATGGCAACGCTAGCTATTCTCTCTTGGAATTTGAAAGGCCTTAATAATCCTATTAAACCTTCCAGCTGTCTTGATATCCTAGCAAGAAACCATGTTTATATAGCCATGTTCCAAGAAACACACATGTTCCAAAAGGACACACATTGCCTAAAGAACCATTTGTACAAACTGGCTGCTTTTTCATCAGCCCCAAACAAAACTAAGTGTATTCATAATGATACATAAGAAACTCAATCGCCATCTTGAGTAAAGGCGAAGACCAAGAAGGGAGAATCACCTTCCTTAATGTATCCAAAATGGAAAAAAAATGACCTTTTTATTCATGTGTGTGTGCTCCAAATTCCTATTATCCTATTTGTTTTTCTCTGAACAGCATATCATTAGCATGAACTTAATTCCATTTGGTTATTGTTACCGACATGAATGTCATTTTGGACATGCGAGACTACAATCCACACACAACCAAGACTCTCCAGCGTATACTTTCTGATTACAACCTCATTGATGCCCATTGAGCACATAATCCTAAAGCAGAGGTGTACACTTTCTACTCAAACAGGCATAAGTCATTCTCACAAATTGAATTCAAACTATCTACACAATCTATTTTATTTTCATTAATAAGTACCTTCTGGAAGTATTTAGACCCCTTGACTTTTTCCATATTTTGTTAGGTTACAGCCTTATTCTAAAATCTACACAAAATATCCCCCAAAATGTTGCTAATTTTATAAAACAAAAGCACTGAAATAAATGTATGTAATTATTCAGACCCTTTACTCAGTACTTTGTTGAAGCACTTTTGGCAGCAATTACAGCCTCCGGCCTTCTTGGATATGACGCTACAAGCTTGGCACACCTGTATTTGGGGAGTTTCTCACATTCTTCTCGGCAGATCCTCTCAAGCTCTGTCAGGTTGGATGGGGAGCGTTGCTCCACAGCTATTTTCAGGTCTCTCCAGAGATGTTTGATCGGTTTTAAGCCTGGGCTCTGGTGGGGCCACTCAAGGACATTCAGAGACTTGTCCCAAAACCACTGTTGGAAGGTGACCCTTTGCCCCAGTCTAAGGCCCTGAGCTCTCTGGAGTAGGTTTTCATCAGAGATCTCTCTGTACTTTACTCTGTTCATTTTTGCCTCAATCCTGGCTAGTCTCCCAGTGCCTGCTGCTGAAGAACATCCCCACAGCATGACGCTGCCACCACCATGCTTCACCATAGGGATGGTGCCAGGTTTCCTCTAGATATTACGCTTAGCAGTCAGGCCAAAGAGTTCAATCTTGATTTCATCAGACCTGAGTTTGTAGGTTTCTTTTAGCAAACTCCATGCGGGTCCTGATACCTTTTTAATGAAGAGTGGCTTCCGTCTGTCCACTCCACCATAAAGGCCTGATTGGTGGAGTGCTGCACGGTGTAGCCTCCGACACATTGGTGCGACTGGCTTCCGGGTTGGATGCGCGCTGTGTTAAGAAGCAGTACGGCTGGTTGGGTTGTGTATCGGAGGACGCATGCCATTCAGCCTTCGTCTCTCCCGAGCCCGTACGGGAGTTGTAGCAATGAGACAAGATAGTAGCTACTACAACAATTGCATACCACGAAATTGGGGAGAAAAGGGGGTAAAATTTTATAAAAAAAGAAAAAAAAAATGGAGGCCACTGTGTTCTTGGACCTTCAATGCTGCAGTCATTTTTTGTTACCCTTCCCCAGATATGTGCCTCGACACAATCCTGTCTCGGCGCTCTACGGACAATTCCTTTGACCTCATGGGTTTTGCTTATATAGATCTTATAAAGACAGGCGGGACCTTATAGACAGGTGTGTGCCTTTCCAAATCCTATCCAATCAATTGAATCTACCACAGGTGGACTCCAAGTTGTAGAAACATCTCAAGGATGATCAATGGAAACAAGATGCACCTGAGCTCAATTTTTAGAGTCTCATAGCAAAGGGTCTGAATACTTATGTAAATGTGGTATTTAATTTTTAAAAATGTGTAATACATTTGGCAAAAATGTCTAAACCTATTTGGCTTTGTCATCATGGGGTATTGTGTGTAGATTCATGAGGATTTTATTTGTATTTAATATATTTTAGAGTAAGGCAGCAACGTAACAAAATGTGGAAAAATTCAAGGGGTCTGAATAGTTTCCGAAGGCACTGTATGAGCTTGTCTGACCATCATGCTTACTACTGCCAACTTCAAATCTTAGAATGTACAAAAAAATCCACAAGATGGCGTTTCAATGTTTCATTACTACAAAATCCTACAGTCCTCTCATCCTGGGATTTACAGTATTACCGGCTTAGTACACAAGGGGTCGCCAAAAACGTAAAAATACCCATTTGACGTCTACCAGAATGCTAACAAAATTAGCACTTTGTAGAGAATTTCTATTGAGGTTGCTAGCTAAATATGCTAATGAGCTCAAAGGAAAATAAACAAATTGCAAAGACAGGCAATCCAGCTCATAAAGGTTTACATATACATACCAAATTTCAGTTTGGACATATACAAGCAAACGTGAACATTTTGTGGATGAGCGAAATTGTGCAAGTGAAAGTTTTGACCCATGCTTGTCTGAAGGAAGAACAGTACAGGCTCTGGAGCAGTATGTGTACACACTGTGTCTGTGTGGAGTCTGGAGTTGCTAGGGAAACGGGCCTGCCTGCCCGGAAGGAGATGGGGGAGGAGCAGACGGTCTGACAACGAAGAGAAAAAAAACTCTGGGAAATGATCCAAAGAATTCCTCCAAAGAGCTTTGACTTCTCAAACATGGCAGAAAGCTAACACAATATGATGCCCCGTCACCTTATTATACTGAACAAAAATATATATACAACATGTGAAATGTTGGTCCCGTGTTTCATGAGCTGAAAGAAAAGATCCCAGATATGTTCAATATGCACATTAAGCTCTCCCCTCAAATGTTGTGCACAAATTTGTTTACATCCCTGTTAGTGAGCATTTCTCCTTTGCCAAGATAATCCAGCCACCTGACAGGTGTGGCTTATCATGCAGCTGATTAAACAGCATGATTATTACACAGGTGCACCTTGTGCTGGGGACAATTAAAGGCCATTCTAAAATGTTCAGTTTTTCACACAATGCCACAGAAGTCTCAAGTTTTGAGGGAGTGTGCAATTGGCATGCTGACTGCAGGAATGTCCACCAGAACTGTTACCAGAGAATTGAATGTTCATTTCAATAACATTGAACGCCTCCAATGTCGTTTTAGAGAATTTGGCAGTATGTCCAACCGGCCTCAAAACCACAGACCACGTGTAAATGCCAGGCCCTCCACGTCCGGCTTCTTTTACCTGCGGGATCATCTGAGACAGCCACCAAGACAGCTGATGACACTGTGGGTTTGCACATCCAAAGAACTTCTGCACAAACTGTCAGAAATCATCTCAGAAGCTCATCTGCGTGCTCGTCATCCTCACCCGGGTCTTGACCTGACTGCAGTTTTGGTGTCGTAACTGACTTCAGTGGGCAAATGCTCATCTTCGATGGCCACTGGCACGCTGGAGAAGTGTGTTCTTCACGGATTAATCCCGGTTTCAACTGTACCGGGCAGATGGCAGACATCCGTGTATGGTTTCGTGGTTTGCCCACGTCAACGTTGTGAACAGAGTGCCCGTGCTGGTGTGGTTAAGGTATGGGCAGGCATAACATACGGACAACAAACATTAATTGCATTTTATCGATAGCAATTTGAATGCACAGAGATACTGTGATGAGCTCCTAAGGCCCATTGCCTTGCCATTCAGCCTGCTGCCATCACGTTTCATCATAATGCACAGCCCCATGTCGCAAGGATCTGTACACAATTCTGGGACGTAGAAAATGTCCCAGATCTTCCATGGCCTGCATACTCACCAGACATGTCACCCATTGAGCCTGTTTGGGATGCTCTGGATTGATGTGTACGACGGTGTGTTCCAGTTACTGCTAATATCCAGCAACTTCGCACAGCCATTGAAGAGGAGTGGGACAACATTCCACAGGCCACAATCAACAGTCTGATCTACTCTATGCAAAGGAGATGTCGTGCTGCATGAGGCAAATGGTCACACCAGCTACTGACTGGTTTTCTGATCCATGCCCCTACCTTTTTTTCAAGGTGTCTGTGACCAACAGACGTATATCTGTATTCCCGGTCATGTGAAATCCATAGATTTAGGGCCTAATGAATTTTATTTCAATTTACTAATTTTCCTTTTTTCAAATGTTATTGTTCGGATACACATTTGGCTGAAGTTATTGTGGGTTAAGCAAAATGCTTGTGAATGATCTCATTAAAATCTTTTGGAATTGTTACAAGCTTTTGATCATATCTCTGGTCTGTCTTGGAACATATAGGAATTGGCTCCAGTTTCATTAATACAATTAAAATGCTATATACCCTCAGACGTAACAGGCAATCTCCGAGTCACTAGAAGCAGCAGACAAGGCGATCTAATTTCAATTTTATTATCCCTGGAACCCCGAAATTTCCCTAAAATCTACTGATCTCTTCATCTCATTTGCAGACACATTGTCTATATATAGTAAAATATTATCTCAATCGCTTTGAATATCATAGATGCATGCAGCTTCATCTCAAGTTATAAAAATAATCTAACCAAATCCATCTTACTGCCTTTCAAGACCCTGATGGAGGACTCCATCTCTACTCATGGATTCACAATAGTTTCCCATTTTAAATGCTTGAGTAGATGTATTTCCTTCCTCAGATAAAACCATTGCCAGAAACTTTAACAGAACGCTCAAATAAATGAAATCCGACCTCTTTAGATGGAATAATATCCCAGTTTCTTTAACCAGAAGATACCTATTGTCAAAATGTACACATTGCCCCGGCAGAATTTCTGTAGTTCAATGCTTATGGCAAGGTTAACGATCCCGGATAAAAAAATATATAAAAACATACTATGAGTGAAAGACGTAGAAAGTCTAGCACGTACCAAACTTTAAATTGTATTTCCAGGCACTAGCATTTCGCCCCATCCTAAATTGGTTTAGACATGATTCTTCAGCCCCCTGGCTGAGTAAAGAGAAATATGGTGTCTCCTATTGCCCTGGAAGAGGTGTTCTTCATTGATATGTCCCTTAATATAATATGGTGTCTCCTATTGCTCTGGAAGGGGTGGTATTCACGGATACTGTATATTCCTTAGCCTCTAGCGACGAGCAATCCCGTATCCGGGAGCGTAATCATAGCCTCAAGCTCATTACCATAACGCAACGTTTCCTATTCATGAAAATCGCAAATGAAATGAAATAAATATATTTAAACACAAGCTTAGCCCTTTGTTAACAACACTGTCATCTCAGATTTTCAAAATATGCTTTTCAACCAAAGCTACACAATCATTTGTGTAAGAGTATTGATAGCCTAGCATAGCATTAAGCCTAGCATTCAGCAGGCAACATTTTCACAAAAACAAGAAAAGCATTCAAAGAACTTCGGATGATTTCAATGACGAGACTCTCAGTTAGATAGCAAATGTTAATTTTTTCAAAAAAAAAAATATTTGTGTTGGCGAAATAGCTCCGTTTTGTTCATCATGTTTGGCTAAGAAAAAGACCGAAAAATGCAGTCACTACAACGCCAAACCTTTTTCCAAATTAGCTTCATAATATCGACAGAAACATGGCAAACATTGTTTAGAATCAATCCTCAAGGTGTTTTTCACATATCTATTCGATAATATATCAGTCGTGACAGTTAGTTTCTCATCAGAAGCGAACGGAAAAATACTGCAGCTGGAGATTACGCAATAATTTCAACGGAGGACACCAAGCGACCACCTGGTAGTTGTAGTCTCTTATGGTCAATCTTCCAATGATATGCCTACAAATACGTCACAATGCTGTCGACACCTTGGGGAAGCGACAGAAAGCCTAAGCTCATTCGTGGCCCATTCACAGCCATATAAGGAGTCATTGGCATGAGGCGGTTTCAAAAAATGCGGCACTTCCTGATTGGATTTTTATCTGGGTTTCGCCTGTAACATCAGTTCTGTGGCACTCACAGACAATATCTTTGCAGTTTTGGAAATGTCAGTGTTTTCTTTCCAAAGCTGTTATATGCATAGTCAAGCATATTTTCGTGACAAAATATCTTGTTTAAAACGGGAACGTTTTTCATCCAAAAATGTAAATAGCGCCCCCTATATCCAAGAAGTTAGACAACGTAAACTACGCTTTGGCCCTATTAATGCTCACAATTTCTATTTGGCACCAAACTGCAAAACAATATAACTGGGAATCTAAATCCCATGCCCGTACTCCAATATTTCACAATAATGCCTTGCGATCTGGAGTGTGGCCTTTAGCATCTACCCCCAATGGTCCAAATAAGGAATCCATACGCTTGCCGATTTATGATGGACAGTAATGAAAACATTCCATGATTTTAAAGATACATGCACATTACCGGGCAACTCCCCTTCTCTATATTTACAACTTAGGACCGCTATGCTGACCTATGAGTCCCTTGGGTAACCCAACTACCGAACCCCATCCAATGATGGGATTTCTAAATAAATTATCTGGGCTTCCGAAAGGACTGACCTCTATAATATACAGTGCCTTCAAAAAGTACTCAGACCCCTTGACTTTTTCCACATTGTGTTACGTTGCAGCCTTAGCAATCTCTTAGCCTCAGCCATCTACACAAGTATTCAGACCCTTTGCTATTAGACTCAAAATTGAGCTCGGGAGCATCCTGTTTTTCCATTGATCTTCCTTGATGTTTCTACAACTTGATTGGAGTCCACCTGTGGTAAATTAAATGGATTAGACATGATTTGGAAAGGCGTGCACACACCTGTCTATATAAGGTCCCACAGTTGACAGTGCATGTCAGAGCAAAAAAACGAACCATGAGGTCGAAGGAATTGTCCGCAGAGCTCCGAGACAGGATTTTGTCAAGGCACAGTTCTGGGGAATGGCACCAAAAAAATGACTGCAGCGTTGAAGGTCCCCAAGAACAGTGGCCTCCATTCTTAAATGGAAGACGTTTGGAACTACCAACACTCTTCCTAGAGCTGACCGCCCGGCCAAACTGAGCAATCTGGAGAGAAGGGCCTTGATCAGGGAGGTGACCAAGAACCCAATGGTCACTCTGACAGAGCCTTCCAGAAGGACAACCATCTCTGCAGCGCTCCACCAATCAGGCCTTTATGGTAGAGTGGCCAGACAGAAGCCGCTCCTCAGTAAAAGGCACATGACAGCCCGCTTGGAGTTTGTCAAAAAGCACCTTAAGACTCATCTCAGACCATGAGAAACAAGATTCTCTGGTCTGATGAAACCAACATTGAACTCTTTGGCCTAAATGCAAAGCATCACATCTGAAGGAAACCTGGCACCATCCCTACAGTGAAGCATGGTGGTGGCAGCATCATGCTGTGTGAAGATTTTTCTGCAGCAGGGACTGGGAGACTAGTCAGGATCAAGGAAAATATGTACGGAGTAAAGTACAGAGATCCTTGATGAAAATCTGCTCTAGAGCAATCGGGACCTCGGACTGGGGTGAAGGTTTACCTTTCAACAGGAGGACCCTAGGCACACAGCCAAGACCATGCAGGAATGGCTTCAGGACTAGTCTCTGAATGTCCTTGAATGGCCCAGCCAGAGACCTGACTTGAACCTGTTTGAACGTCTCTGAAGAGACCAGCAGGGTCAGATTATTAATCAGTGGTTGTAGAGTGTGCAACAGGTCAACACCTCCGAAGTAAATGTCAGTTGGCTTTTCATAGACGATCATTCAGTTAGAGACAGCAGGTGCGGTAGAGAGAGTCCTAAACAGCAGGTCCGGGACAAGGTAGCACGTCCAGTGAACAGGTCAGGGTTCCATAGCCGCAGGCAGAACAGTTGAAAGTGGAGCAGCAGCAATACTCATTACGTTTTGGCTTCAAGACAAAAGCTTTGAGTTGGTAATAGCATGTCTTCAATTGTGGCAAAAGCAATTTGCGACTGAATGTGGGTATAAGTAAATTCACTGCGATTTTAGCTATTTTATATGGAAGCCCATACCACCACCATTTAATGAAATGCATCATGATTAGCCACAGCTGCAGGTAGCCTACTGATAACAACCACAGCTGCAGGCATCCTACTGATAACAACCACAGGTAGCCTAGAGCAGCCTACTGATAACAACCACAGCTGCAGGCATCCTACTGATAACAACCACAGGTAGCCTAGAGCAGCCTACTGATGACAACCACAGCTGCAGGTAGCCTAGAGCAGCATACTGATAAGAACCACAGCTGCAGGCAGCCTACTGATAAGAACCACAGCTGCAGGTAGCCTAGAGCAGCCTACTGATGACAACCACAGGTAGCCTAGAGCAGCCTACTGATGACAACCACAGGTAGCCTAGAAGAGCCTACTGAGGACAACCACAGGTAGCCTAGAAGAGCCTACTGAGGACAACCACAGGTAGCCTAGAGCAGCCTACTAATGACAACCACAGGTAGCCTAGAGCAGCCTACTAATGACAACCACAGGTAGCCTAGAGCAGCCTACTGATGACAACCACAGGTAGCCTAGAAGAGCCTACTGAGGACAACCACAGGTAGCCTAGAAGAGCCTACTGAGGACAACCACAGGTAGCCTAGAGCAGTCTACTGACGACAACCACAGGTAGCCTAGAGCAGCCTACTGACGACAACCACAGGTAGCCTAGAGCAGCCTACTGACGACAACCACAGGTAGCCTAGAGCAGCCTACTGATGACAACCACAGCTGCAGGAAGCCTAGATCCAATCTGGTCCAAGGGGAAAGCTATGTATTTATAGCCTAAAATAGGCCCAATTTTATTTGTGTTCTGAGAAAATGTGACTGATAGAATTTGGTTTATATTCAAGCTTCAGGTGGTTAGGCTGCCTACTCCTTTTTAATCCAAGATGATTGACTGGAATGAATCAATCAATACCATAGTGATGAACTACTGAGTATTTATTTTTTAATTACAGATGCAAAGGCCTTCACCATGCAACCCTGCATACAGCCAGTTCAGCCCAGTTTCAGTTTTTGTCCCATCGCTGTTGTCTCTTTCTGTGTAAAGGGTTTGTTTTCATAGTCCCTAGGGCCAGGAGTTTTTTATTTATTTATAAACCGTATGATCAGTTTTAGAAAAGTAATCTGGTTCCATCAGCCCATATAAAATCGTTTAAAAAAAATATATATATATATATATATATATATATAATATATATATATATTTTTAAATTTACAGCAGATTTATTACTACATTATACGTTACAACCGCAGTTGGTTAGGTCAACCTACTACCTCAACTCTGGGGCCCCAGGAAAACAACCCCCCCCCCCCCCCCCCCCCCCCCCGACCACCACTTTTGCTTCCATAGTTTTACGTGGCTCAGTGCAACCAGATGCGACTGCTACAATTTCAGAATGTAACAGGCTGTTACTGCAATTTCAGGTAAAAACAGCTGAAAGTCTATACATTCAGCTGTTTCAAAAACATGGCTCTACTATTACCATTTTATTCTGTAGCAATGTTGGCTTACTGAGACCATTCTGTTTACACCGCTGTGCTTCGGGGGGTGGGGAGGGGGGCAACTATCAGCGTGGGTATCGAGCACTACCTCTGGAGGTACTGGTTGAGACGTAGCAAGTCCCCTAGTTTACATTTGAGTAATATGTTTAGCAGACGGTATTTTTTTTTAGGAAAGGTGTAGTTTGTGTGAAGAGGCTCGAAGAGTGTTCAGAGTGTTGAATCAGTCTGGCTTGACTGACAGGCTTGAAAGGAAAAACAGCCAGATACAATGAATAAAGTCATACCGTATATTTAAATCACTACCACTCTGATGGAAACACTGGAATCTTTTTGTGTCGATAAAATGTATGCCACAAATTGCAGTGGAATTTCCCTAGTGTTTCTTCCCTAGTGACTCAGATAAACACAGTGAGGCCTTTCCTTCTCTCTCCACTAGTGTGACTTAGATAAACATAGTGAGGCCTTTCCTTCTCTCTCCACTAGTGTGTCTCAGATAACATAGTGAGGCCTTTCCTTCTCTCTCCACTAGTGTGACTCAGATAAACATAGTGGGGCTTTCTCTCTCCACTAGTGTGACTCAGATAACATAGTGAGGCCTTTCCTTCTCCCTCCACTAGTGTGACTCAGATAACATAGTAAGGCCTTTCCTTCTCTCTCCACTAGTGTGACTCAGATAAACATAGTGGGGCTTTCTCCCTCCACTAGTGTGACTCAGATAAACATAGTGGGGCTTTCTCTCTCCACTAGTGTGACTCAGATAAACATAGTGGGGCTTTCTCTCTCCACTAGTGTGACTCAGATAAACATAGTGGGGCTTTCTCTCTCCACTAGTGTGACTCAGATAAACATAGTGGGGCTTTCTCCCTCCACTAGTGTGACTTAGATAAACATAGTGGGGCTTTCTCCCTCCACTAGTGTGACTCAGATAAACATAGTGGGGCTTTCTCCCTCCACTAGTGTGACTTAGATAAACATAGTGGGGCTTTCTCTCTCCACTAGTGTAACTCAGAAAAACATAGTGGGGCTTTCTCTCTCCACTAGTGTGACTCGGATAAACATAGTGGGGCTTTCTCTCTCCACTAGTGTGACTCAGATAAACATAGTGGGGCTTTCTCTCTCCACTAGTGTGACTCAGATAACATAGTGAGGCCTTTCCTTCTCTCTCCACTGGTGTGACTCAGATAACATAGTGAGGCCTTTCCTTCTCTCTCCACTAGTGTGTGACTCAGATAACATAGTGATGCCTTTCCTTCTCTCTCCACTAGTGTGTGACTCAGATAACATAGTGAGGCCTTTCCTTCTCTCTCCACTAGTGTGTGACTCAGATAACATAGTGAGGCCTTTCCTTCTCTCTCCACTAGTGTGTGACTCAGATAACATAGTGAGGCCTTTCCTTCTCTCTCCACTAGTGTGTGACTCAGATAACATAGTGAGGCCTTTCCTTCTCTCTCCACTAGTGTGTGACTCAGATAACATAGTGAGGCCTTTCCTTCTCTCTCCACTAGTGTGTGACTCAGATAACATAGTGAGGCCTTTCCTTCTCTCTCCACTAGTGTGTGACTCAGATAACATAGTGATGCCTTTCCTTCTCTCTCCACTAGTGTGTGACTCAGATAACATAGTGAGGCCTTTCCTTCTCTCTCCACTAGTGTGTGTTGGTGATTATTGCCTTTGAAGCAGAAAATCCAAACAGTTACAAAATAGAAAGACAAAACATTAATGAATCAATTATCAAATGATTCACAGGGAGCATTAGATCTTCAAAGTAAACTATTCATCTTCCCAAATACACACACTCACTCCACTCACTCACTCACTCACTCAAACACACACTCTCTCTTTCCCACTCTGCCCTGTTCTCCTTCCTCCCTTCCCTCTGCGGAGTGTGTTGGCGTGGGGAATGTGCTGAGATGTTCATTCCAGATTAGCTGTGGGTGTGTCTGTGTGTTTGAGCCTGGCCCTCCTCTGCTCTTTATCCTCTGTCTTGGGCTTGACTGCCACTCTCCCACAGCCTGTGTGACGATGGCTAAGGCAGTACAGGGCTGGATGGCCTTACCACGTTACCGTTTCTCTCCCAGAGAAGAGTCAGTGGCTCTGTTTTGATTTGTTGACAGCAGACTGTGTGAGAGGAGGCAGCACCGGTGTAGAATACAGATGTGTGTCTTGTCCTCTGGGAGTGTTTCTGGCGACTCTTGACTGCGTGAAGAATCATGTCACCTTTACTGCTGGTCTGCTCCTCTCGCTCTCTCTCAGCAGAGCTGTTAGTCTAATGGTGAAAACAGAAGAAAAAAAATGTCTGAATTAAATTAAAGGTTAATGGTTGGTTAAATGTAATAGAGCTCCCATTCAAAAATCATTATCGGGAGGCCATGCCTTTAAACCACTGTCCACACCCTCTCTTTATAGTTAGATAGTGCTGGGCGGGGCTATGTTACCGCCGGCGGGGCGGGGCTATGTTACCGCCGGCGGGGCGGGGCTATGTTACCGCCGGCGGGGCGGGGCTATGTTACCCCCGGCGGGGCGGGGCTATGTTACCCCCGGTGGGGCGGGGCTATGTTACCCCACAGACATATCAAGGCAGATAGCTGAGATCAAGTAAATGCACGTTTTGCTCTAGTTTAGACTAGGAAAGTCAGCTGAATGGGAGGTAAACAGGGTGACGAGTGTATAGCGTCTGAACTGAACATGTTATGTTATGTTATGTTATGTTATGTTATGTTATGTTATGTTATGTTATGTTATGTTATGTTATGTTATGTTATGTTATGTTATGTTATGTTATGTTATGTTATGTTATGTTATGTTATGTTATGTTATGTTATGTTATGTTATGTTATGTTATGTTATGTTATGTTATGTTATGTTATGTTATGTTATGTTATGTTATGTTATGTTATGTTATGTTATGTTATGTTATGTTATGTTATGTTATGTTATGTTATGTTATGTTATGTTATGTTATGTTATGTTATGTTATGTTATGTTATGTTATGTTATGTTATGTTATGTTATGTTATGTTATGTTATGTTATGTTATGTTATGTTATGTTATGTTATGTTATGTTATGTTATGTTATGTTATGTTATGTTATGTTATGTTATGTTATGTTATGTTATGTTATGTTATGTTATGTTATGTTATGTTATGTTATGTTATGTTATGTTATGTTATGTTATGTTATGTTATGTTATGTTATGTTATGTTATGTTATGTTATGTTATGTTATGTTATGTTATGTTATGTTATGTTATGTTATGTTATGTTATGTTATGTTATGTTATGTTATGTTATGTTATGTTATGTTATGTTATGTTATGTTATGTTATGTTATGTTATGTTATGTTATGTTATGTTATGTTATGTTATGTTATGTTATGTTATGTTATGTTATGTTATGTTATGTTATGTTATGTTATGTTATGTTATGTTATGTTATGTTATGTTATGTTATGTTCCGCTCCCCCCAGCTCTCAGAACAGAGGTCCTAGTGAATGGGTTTTAAATATCAAAAACATGTACACCGGTGTAATTAGACGGACGGCACCTTCACAACCTGCGTTAGACCTGAGTGTTATGATACAACATCTCTTCATCGACGGACACTACTAATGGTCCCGTTAAGAGAGTGGTCACGGCACTGAACCTTATCAGGGTTGGTGGAACAACGGGGCCGGAAGGAGGACCGGAAATAAAGAGAAGTCATGTTACACAGGATGGGGTCAGACGTGTTGGTACTGTTGTAGACGTGGGTTAACCGGGTCAGACGTGTTGGTACTGTTGTAGACGTGGGTTAACCGGGTCAGACGTGTTGGTACTGTTGTAGACGTGGGTTAACCGGGTCAGACGTGTTGGTACTGTTGTAGACGTGGGTTAACCGGGTCAGACGTGTTGGTACTGTTGTAGACGTGGGTTAACCGGGTCAGACGTGTTGGTACTGTTGTAGACGTGGGTTAACCGGGTCAGACGTGTTGGTACTGTTGTAGACGTGGGTTAACCGGGTCAGACGTGTTGGTACTGTTGTAGACGTGTGTTGTTGGGTTGGTACTGTTGTAGATGTGTGTTAACCGGGTCAGACGTGTGTTGTTGGGTTGGTACTGTTGTGGACATGGGTTGGTGCTGTTGTGGACATGGGTTGGTGCTGTTGTAGACGTGGGTTGGTACTGTTGTGGACGTGGGTTGGTACTGTTGTAGACGTGGGTTGGTACTGTTGTAGACGTGGGTTGGTGGGTTGGTACTGTTGTAGACATGGGTTGGTACTGTTGGAGACGTGGGTTGGTACTGTTGTAGACGTGGGTTGGTACTGTTGTAGAGGTGGGTTGGTACTGTTGTAGAGGTGGGTTGGTACTGTTGTAGAGGTGGGTTGGTACTGTTGTAGAGGTGGGTTGGTACTGTTGTAGAGGTGGGTTGGTACTGTTGTAGAGGTGGGTTGGTACTGTTGTAGAGGTGGGTTGGTACTGTTGGAGACGTGGGTTGGTACTGTTGGAGACGTGGGTTGGTACTATTGGAGACGTGGGTTGGTACTGTTGGAGACGTGGGTTGTACTGTTGGAGACGTGGGTTGGTACTGTTGGAGACGTGGGTTGGTACTGTTGTGGACGTGGGTTGGTACTGTTGGGGACGTGTGTTGGTGGGTTGGTACTGTTGTGGATGTGTGTTGATGGGTTGGTACTGTTGTAGACGTGGGTTGGTACTGTTGGAGACATGGATTGGTGGGTTGGTACTGTTGTGGACGTGTGTTGATGGGTTGGTACTGTTGTAGACGTGGGTTGGTACTGTTGTAGACGTGTGTTGGTGGGTTGGTACTGTTGTGGACGTGTGTTGGTGGGTTGGTACTGTTGTGGATGTGTGTTGGTACTGTTGTAGACGTGTGTTGGTACTGTTGTAGACGTGTGTTGGTACTGTTGTAGACGTGTGTTGGTACTGTTGTAGACGTGTGTTGGTACTGTTGTAGACGTGGGTTGGTACTGTTGTGGACGTGTGTTGGTGGGTTGGTACTGTTGTAGACGTGTGTTGGTGGGTTGGTACTGTTGTAGACGTGGGTTGGTACTGTTGTAGACGTGTGTTGGTGGGTTGGTACTGTTGTAGACGTGTGTTGGTGGGTTGGTACTGTTGTGGATGTGGGTTGGTACTGTTGTGGACGTGTGTTGGTGGGTTGGTACTGTTGTAGACGTGTGTTGGTGGGTTGGTACTGTTGTAGACGTGGGTTGGTACTGTTGTAGACGTGGGTTGGTACTGTTGTGGATGTGTGTTGGTGGGTTGGTACTGTTGTGGACGTGTGTTGGTGGATTGGTACTGTTGTAGACGTGTGTTGGTGGGTTGGTACTGTTGTAGACGTCTACAACAGTACCAACCCACGTCTACAACAGTACCAACACACGTCTACAACAGTACCAATCCACCAACACACGTCCACAACAGTACCAACCCACCAACACACATCCACAACAGTACCAACCCACGTCTACAACAGTACCAACCCACGTCTACAACAGTACCAACCCACGTGTGTTGGTGGGTTGGTACTGTTGTAGACGTGTGTTTGGTGGGTTGGTACTGTTGTAGACGTGTGTTTGGTGGGTTGGTACTGTTGTAGACGTGTGTTTGGTGGGTTGAACTGTTGTAGACGTGTGTTTGGTGGGTTGGTACTGTTGTAAACGTGGGTTGGTACTGTTGTGGACGTGTGTTGGTGGTTTGGTACTGTTGTAGACTTGTGTTGGTGGGTTGGTACTGTTGTAGACGTGTGTTGGTGGGTTGGTACTGTTGTAGACGTGTGTTTGGTGGGTTGGTACTGTTGTAGACGTGTGTTGGTACTGTTGTAGACGTGTGTTGGTGGGTTGGTACTGTTGTAGACGTGTGTTGGTGGGTTGGTACTGTTGTGGACGTGTGTTGGTGGGTTGGTACTGTTGTGGATGTGTGTTGGTACTGTTGTAGACGTGTGTTGGTACTGTTGTAGACGTGTGTTGGTACTGTTGTAGACGTGTGTTGGTACTGTTGTAGACGTGTGTTGGTACTGTTGTAGACGTGTGTTGGTGGGTTGGTACTGTTGTAGACGTGTGTTGGTGGGTTGGTACTGTTGTGGATGTGGGTTGGTACTGTTGTGGACGTGTGTTGGTGGGTTGGTACTGTTGTAGACGTGTGTTGGTGGGTTGGTACTGTTGTAGACGTGGGTTGGTACTGTTGTAGACGTGGGTTGGTACTGTTGTGGATGTGTGTTGGTGGATTGGTACTGTTGTAGACGTGTGTTGGTGGGTTGGTACTGTTGTGGACGTGTGTTGGTGGATTGGTACTGTTGTAGACGTGTGTTGGTGGGTTGGTACTGTTGTAGACGTCTACAACAGTACCAACCCACGTCTACAACAGTACCAACCCACCAACACACGTCTACAACAGTACCAATCCACCAACACACGTCCACAACAGTACCAACACACATCCACAACAGTACCAACCCACGTCTACAACAGTACCAACCCACGTCTACAACAGTACCAACCCACGTGTGTTGGTGGGTTGGTACTGTTGTAGACGTGTGTTTGGTGGGTTGGTACTGTTGTAGACGTGTGTTTGGTGGGTTGAACTGTTGTAGACGTGTGTTTGGTGGGTTGGTACTGTTGTAAACGTGGGTTGGTACTGTTGTGGACGTGTGTTGGTGGTTTGGTACTGTTGTAGACTTGTGTTGGTGGGTTGGTACTGTTGTAGATGTGTGTTGGTGGGTTGGTACTGTTGTAGACGTGTGTTTGGTGGGTTGGTACTGTTGTAGACGTGTGTTGGTACTGTTGTAGACGTGTGTTTGGTGGGTTGGTACTGTTGTAGACGTGTGTTTGGTGGGTTGGTACTGTTGTAGACGTGTGTAATCCGGGTCAGGTGTGTTGGTCTTCACTCACTAGGCTATTTCCTCAGAGCTGCTGCTGATGGGCAGAATGACAGAATCTCCATTTGACCTTTTCTGACGGAAATGTATGTACGCACACATGATGAAAATATATTTGGCCTACAATTGTGTCCATGAAAGATGTCCCTTGAATCATTTGATTGGCTGTAGGCCTACTAAAAAAAAACATTACCACCCCTCCCTGTAGCATTTAGTAAGGTCTTCACAGCTGATGTCAGATTTATTTACTACTTTTACTTACTTAATCATCTTTATTCCCAATGGGACAGACATTAGTCAGGGTCAGTGTGAATCCGCTTTATTCTCTGAGATCTGGAGTCGCAGTGGAGGGATCTGAGGAACTATTTTTTTGTCAATAGGTGAACCGGTCAATCGTGGCCTACTCACTCAGCATCGATATCCCTGTTGCTTTAAGTGTCTTACCATTCTGCTCTGCTCATTGTTTATGTAAGACACCAAATAGGCCAGAAACCTACTGTACTGAGAAGTATTTTTTTTAACCCCACGCCTACATGAGAAATCTCTGAAGAATGTTGTTTTTAAAGTATGTGCAGTAGCATGGCGTGAGCAGGACTTTCTGGTTTTGTAAACACTTGAAGGTATGTTGGACTGACGTCATGGGTTTTATCACAGTAGAGAGGTATACTACAAAGCAGGTTCAATCACTTAGCTCGCTAACTTAACTAAATATTCAGATTTTTTCAATATTTTTTTAAAGGATAAGCTTGAACTGTGCGTGGTCTAATTGACTCAGCCAAAAACACATCTAAATTTGTTTTTCTGATTGATTAAGAAAGCTAATGGTGATTTCTGGTTCTTTATCGAAGTTAGATGGCTAACTCATTGAACCTGCTTTGTAGTCTACCACTCAAGAGGTTACATATTTTATTAATCAAATGTTTTTGTGTTTATAAAATAGTCATGTTCAAATATATCACAGTCCGCATTTTGGAATGACAGAATGCATTTTAAACGTGTGGTTGTGCATTGATAAGTGCACCAAAGACAGCACTTCAACAAAACCTCTTACACCCGTAGCCTGATGAATATCACTTTTCTTTCATTTTGATTTCAGCACAAATGGAAAATATTGGCACTGACTCACCAATGGATTGATATTTTAGCATTGTCTCATTTGAAGAGTTCTGACTCACCCATGGAGTTTAGTCAGATCTCCTCTCACACAGCCAGTCAACCCTGCCTCTAATCCATCTAGTCAGATATCCTCTCACACAGCCAGACAACCTGCCTCTAATCCATCTAGTCAGATCTCCTCTCACACAGCCAGACAACCTGCCTCTAATCCATCTAGTCAGCCAACCCTGCCTCTAATCCATCTAGTCAGATCTCCTCTCACACAGCCAGTCACCCTGCCTCTAATCCATCTAGTCAGTCAACCCTGCCTCTAATCCATCTAGTCAGTCAACCCTGCCTCTAATCCATCTAGTCAGATCTCCTCTCACACAGCCAGTCACCCTGCCTCTAATCCATCTAGTCAGTCAACCCTGCCTCTAATCCATCTAGTCAGATCTCCTCTCACACAGCCAGTCAACCTGCCTCTAATCCATCTAGTCAGCCAACCCTGTCTCTAATCCATCTAGTCAGATCTCCTCTCACACAGCCAGTCACCCTGCCTCTAATCCATCTAGTCAGTCAACCCTGCCTCTAATCCATCTAGTCAGTCAACCCTGCCTCTAATCCGTCTAGCCAGCCAACCCTGCCTCTAATCCATCTAGCCAGTCAACTCTGCCTCTAATCCATCTCATCAGATATCCTCTCACACAGCCAGACAACCTGCCTCTAATCCATCTGGTCAGATCTCCTCTCACACAGCCAGACAACCTGCCTCTAATCCATCTAGTCAGCCAACCCTGCCTCTAATCCATCTAGTCAGATCTCCTCTCACACAGCTAGTCAACCCTGCCTCTAATCCATCTAGTCAGATCTCCTCTCACACAGCCAGACAACCTGCCTCTAAACCATCTAGTCAGATCTCTCACTCACTCAGCCAGTCAACCCTGCCTCTAATCCATCTAGTCAGATCTCCTCTCACACAGCCAGTCAACCCTGCCTCTAATCCATCTAGTCAGATCTCCTCTCACACAGCCAGTCAACCCTGCCTCTAATCTATCTCGTCAGATCTCCTCTCACACAGCCAGCCAACTCTGCCTCTAATCCATCTAGTCAGATCTCTCACTCACTCAGCCAGCCAACCCTGCCTCTAATCCATCTAGTCAGCTATCCTGTCACACAGCCCCGCCTGCCTTTAATCCATTTTGTCAGCTCGCCTGTCACAAAGCCAGCCCTGCCGCTATTCCATCTAGTCAGCGCTCCTCTCACACAGCCCTGCCTCTTTCCCTGCCCGAGGCTGTTAAGACTAGAGGGAATATTCACAACACGTTGCAGTGTCAAGCTAGCTGCCTTCACCTATTATTTATGATGTTTTCTATCTGATTATAGGGACTTTTCATGACATCTTTCCATATTTGTTTACTTTCCTGGTGTGAGTTATTTGTTTTCCTTACTGTTGTCTCCAACAGGTTTAATGTGTTTGTTCACAAACGATTTTAGAGAATCAAATTCCCCCAGCAGTTGGAAAGGAACTGCTGCTCTGAGTTCTCAGGCTGTCCCAGATGGAACCCTATTCCCTATATAGTGCACTACTTTAGACCAGAGCCCTATGGAACCCTATTCCCTATATAGTGCACTACTTTAGACCGGAGCCCTATGGTTCCCTATTTAGTGCAGAGCCCTATGGAACCCTATTCCCTATATAGCGCACTACTTTAGGCTAGAGCCCTATGGAACCCTATTGCCTATATAGCGCACTACTTTAGGCCAGAGCCCTATGGAACCCTATTCCCTATGTAGTGCACTACTTTAGACCGGAGCCCTATGGTTCCCTATTTAGTGCAGAGCCCTATGGAACCCTAGTCCCTATATAGTGCACTACTTTAGACCAGAGCCCTATGGTTCCCTATTTAGTGCAGAGCCCTATGGAACCCTAGTCCCTATATAGTGTACTACTTTTAACCAGAGCCCATATAGGGAATAGGGTGGCATTTGTGACACCTCCTCAGTCTCACTACCACGTGTGGACTCCATTTCCCCTGAGTTAGAGTGTCTTCGCTGCTAATCAGTCAAATCCTCTTAAAATGAATTTATTTCAATGTATTTGGTTGGGACATAAAATATGGCTTCTTGGCTCAAACTAGTTTTTTCTGTCAAAATGAAAAACCTACTTTGCATGATTTTATAGCCATAACTCACAGTGATGCTGTGTCTACGGATGTGTTGGAGCTGTGAAAGCAAAACGTGACTGATGCAGTGACTGTTCTCTCATGAAAATTCACTGCTTGTACAAAAGGAACACCTCCCTAATATTGAGTTGCACCCTATTTTTGCCCTCAAAACAGCCTTAATTCGTCAGGGCATGGACTCTACAAGTTCTCAAAAACGTTCTATTGGGAAGTAAATTGACTCCAGTGCTTCCCACAGTTGTGTCAAATTGGCTGGATGTCCTTTGGGTGGTGGACCATTCTTGATACACTGGAAACTGTTGAGCATGAAAGACTCTTTGCAGTTCTTGACACACTCAAACTGGTGCGCCTGGCACCTACTACCATACCCCGTTCAGAGGCACTTTCGGCTTGCCCCATTTAAATATTTTGGTCCACCCTCTGAATGGCAGACATACACAATCCATGTCTCAATTGTCTCAAGGCTTAAAAATCCTTCTTTAACCGGTCCCTTCATTTACACTGATTGAAGTGAATTTAACAAGTGACATCAATAAGGGATCATAGCTTTCACCTGGTCATCAGTCTGTCATGGAAAGAGCAGTTGTTCCTCATGTTTTATACACTCTGTCTATTTGACACACAGCAGCTTCTCTACTGTCTGAGTAAATGTCTGTCTTTCAGAGCATAGAGATCCAATATAATAACTCAGATTTTAATGTGTCTGTCTTTCAGATCCTCTCCACTCCCATCGGAGGTACCACAGTGACTACAGCTCGTCTAGTGAGAGCCCCTCTGTAGCATCCTCCGACACCGACTACAGACAAGGTAGCATATCATTCAAGCCAGTCCTTTTTTAAACTTTAAAATACAAACACTGCATGTTCGTTACACGTGTTTCAAATTCCACAGCGAAAGAGGAAAATGTGTCGTTGAACGTAGATTCGTTATGAGTCATGTGTCTTGAAGCCAGAGCTGACACCAGTGGTGGAAAAAGTACACAATTGTCATACTTGAGTGAAAGTAAAGATACCTTTTTAATAGGAAATGACTCAAGTGAAAATCACCCAGCAAAATACTACTTCAGTAAAAGTCTAAAAGTATTTGGTTTTAAATAGGCTTAAGTATCAAAATAAAATGTAATTGCAAAAATGTTTAATTAAAAGTAAATTATTTCAAATCCCTTTATATTAAGGAAACCAGATGGTACAATTGTTTGTGTTTTCTAAATTTACAGATAGCCAAGGGCACACTCCAACATCATTCACAAACAAAGCATTTGTGTTTAGAGAGTTGCCAGATCAGAGGCAGTAGAGATGACCAGGGATGTTCTCTGTTTAGTGAGTCCTCCAGATCAGAGGCAGTAGGGATGACCAGGGATGTTCTCTGTTTAGTGAGTCATCCAGATCAGAGGCAGTAGGGATGACCAGGGATGTTCTCTGTTTAGTGAGTCCTTCAGATCAGAGGCAGTAGGGATGACCAGGGATGTTCTCTGTTTAGTGAGTCCTCCAGATCAGAGGCAGTAGGGATGACCAGGGATGTTCTCTGTTTAGTGAGTCCTCCAGATCAGAGGCTGCAGGGAGGGACCAGGGATGTTCTCTGTTTAGTGAGTCCACCAGATCAGAGGCAGTAGGGATGACCAGGGATGTTCTCTGTTTAGTGAGTCATCCAGATCAGAGGCAGTAGGGATGACCAGGGATGTTCTCTGTTTAGTGAGTCCTCCAGATCAGAGGCAGTAGGGATGACCAGGGATGTTCTCTGTTTAGTGAGTCATCCAGATCAGAGGCAGTAGGGATGACCAGGGATGTTCTCTGTTTAGTGAGTCCTTCAGATCAGAGGCAGTAGGGATGACCAGGGATGTTCTCTGTTTAGTGAGTCCTCCAGATCAGAGGCAGTAGGGATGACCAGGGATGTTCTCTGTTTAGTGAGTCCTCCAGATCAGAGGCTGCAGGGAGGGACCAGGGATGTTCTCTGTTTAGTGAGTCCACCAGATCAGAGGCAGTAGGGATGACCAGGGATGTTCTCTGTTTAGTGAGTCATCCAGATCAGAGGCAGTAGGGATGACCAGGGATGTTCTCTGTTTAGTGAGTCCTCCAGATCAGAGGCAGTAGGGATGACCAGGGATGTTCTCTGTTTAGTGAGTCATCCAGATCAGAGGCAGTAGGGATGACCAGGGATGTTCTCTGTTTAGTGAGTCATCCAGATCAGAGGCAGTAGGGATGACCAGGGATGTTCTCTGTTTAGTGAGTCCTCCAGATCAGAGGCTGCAGGGAGGGACCAGGGATGTTCTCTGTTTAGTGAGTCCACCAGATCAGAGGCAGTAGGGATGACCAGGGATGTTCTCTGTTTAGTGAGTCATCCAGATCAGAGGCAGTAGGGATGACCAGGGATGTTCTCTGTTTAGTGAGTCCTCCAGATCAGAGGCAGTAGGGATGACCAGGGATGTTCTCTGTTTAGTGAGTCCTCCAGATCAGAGGCAGTAGGGATGACCAGGGATGTTCTCTGTTTAGTGAGTCCTCCAGATCAGAGGCAGTAGGGATGACCAGGGATGTTCTCTGTTTAGTGAGTCCTCCAGATCAGAGATGCAGTAGGGATGACCAGGGATGTTCTCTGTTTAGTGAGTCCTCCAGATCAGAGATGCAGTAGGGATGACCAGGGATGTTCTCTGTTTAGTGAGTCTACCAGATCAGAGGCAGTAGAGATGACCAGGGATGTTCTCTGTTTAGTGAGTCCTCCAGATCAGAGACAGTAGAGATGACCAGGGATGTTCTCTGTTTAGTGAGTCCTCCAGATCAGAGGCAGTAGAGATGACCAGGGATGTTCTCTGTTTAGTGAGTCCTCCAGATCAGAGGCAGTAGGGATGACCAGGGATGTTCTCTGTTTAGTGAGTCTACCAGATCAGAGGCAGTAGAGATGACCAGGGATGTTCTCTGTTTAGTGAGTCCTCCAGATCAGAGACAGTAGGGATGACCAGGGATGTTCTCTGTTTAGTGAGTCATCCAGATCAGAGGCAGTATGGATGACCAGGGATGTTCTCTGTTTAGTGAGTCCTCCAGATCAGAGGCAGTAGGGATGACCAGGGATGTTCTCTGTTTAGTGAGTCCTCCAGATCAGAGAGGCAGTAGGGATGACCAGGGATGTTCTCTGTTTAGTGAGTCTGCCAGATCAGAGGCAGTAGAGATGACCAGGGATGTTCTCTGTTTAGTGAGTCTGCCAGATCAGAGGCAGTAGGGGTGACCAGGGATGTTCTCTGTTTAGTGAGTCTGCCAGATCAGAGGCAGTAGGGGTGACCAGGGATGTTCTCTGTTTAGTGAGTCCTCCAGATCAGAGGCAGTAGGGATGACCAGGGATGTTCTCTGTTTAGTGACTCTACCAGATCAGAGGCAGTAGAGATGACCAGGGATGTTCTCTGTTTAGTGAGTCCTCCAGATCAGAGGCAGTAGAGATGACCAGGGATGTTCTCTGTTTAGTGAGTCTGACAGATCAGAGGCAGTAGGGATGACCAGGGATGTTCTCTGTTTAGTGAGTCCTCCAGATCAGAGGCAGTAGGGATGACCAGGGATGTTCTCTGTTTAGTGAGTCCTCCAGATCAGAGGCAGTAGGGATGACCAGGGATGTTCTCTGTTTAGTGAGTCTGCCAGATCAGAGATGCAGTAGGGATGACCAGAGATGTTCTCTTGATAAGTGCGTGAATTGGACCGTTTTCTGTACTTTTGGGTGTGAGAGAAAATGTATGGTGTAAGAAGTACATCATTTTCTTTAGGAATGAAGTGAAGTAAATGTTGTCAAAAATATAAATTAAAATACAGATACCCACAAAAAATGACATAAGTACTTTAAAGTATTTTTACTTCTGTACTTTACACCACTTTGTCCACTTCACGTCCCCCTCGTCTTGGAAAGGAAATTCTAAACAGCTTAACTGCACTCCCAGCAACCTCACTGACACAAAGCTGCTGTTAACCGTTGCTTAGTTCTATGAATGTGTGATACTTCTGGTCTGTTCCACTTTCACCGTCACTACTCGACCAACTCCCCTCGGAGCCTGCTGCCCCTCGGAGCCTGCTGCCCCTCGGAGCCTGCTGCCCCTCGGAGCCTGCTGCCCCTCGGAGCCTGCTGCCCCTCGGAGCCTGCTGCCCCTCGGAGCCTGCTGCCCCTCGGAGCCTGCTGCCCGTTAGCGCGTGCTGCCCGTTAGCGCGTGCTGCCCGTTAGCGCGTGCTGCCCGTTAGCGCGTGCTGTTGATCATGTGATGTAACTTGACATATTTTATTTATTCTGTTTCAGTTAAGAAACCAGAGGAAGTGAGACGTTACAGCTCCCAGTTGGCTCTCTCAGACCATCACGGCATGTCTCTCACCAGCCACAACGCACACAGACACAGGTACATCCCTGTTAAGAATTACACCTGAGATACAGGCATGTCCGTTCCCAGAAGAAGATTCACCTGGGCTTTGTTCATTAGGATACGCAATGGAAGAAAACAGTCCGAAACAGGGAGGTACCATCTGAACTTATCCAATAGCAAAGGCTCCTTTTTTGTTTTTCATTACACAATGTTTAAATTTAAAAAAAAAGAAAGTTGTGCTATGGTGTGCCTTAATGAAAATAACCCTTCACCTGAGTGTGCTCTCTCCCGTCTCACATTCCTAGTGTCCAGTCAAATGACTGAGTCCTATAGAAACGTGTGTTTGTGTGTGTGCACACCCTGCTCTATAGCGTTTAGATTATATATCCAGCAGTATGTGGACACCCCTTCAAATTAGTGGATATGTCTATTTCAGCCACACCTGTTGCTGACAGGAATATAAAATCGAGCACACAGCCATGCAACCTCCATAGACAAAACATTGGCAGTAGAATGACCCGTACTGAAGAGCTCAGTGACGTTCAACATGGCACCGTCATAGGATGCCACCTTTCCAACAAGTCAGTTCATCAAATTTCTGGTCAACTGTAAGTGCTGTTATTGTGAAGTAGAAAGATCTAGGAGCAACAACGGCTCAGCCGTGAAGTAGTAGGCCACACAAGCTCACAGAACGTGACCGCCGAGTGCTGAAGCGCCTAGCGCATTAAAATTGTCTGTCCTCGGTTGCAACACTCACTACTGTGTTCCAAACTGCCTCTGGAAGCAACGTCAGCACAAGAACTGTTTGTCGGGAGCTTCATGATATGGGTTTCCATGGCCGAGCAGCTGCACACAAGCCTAAGATCACCATGCGCAATTTCAAGCGTTGGCTGGAGTGATGAATCACGCTTCACCATCTGGCAGTCTGATGGAGGAATCAGGGTTTGGTTGATGCCAGGAGAACGCTACCTGCCCTAATGCATAGTGCCCACTGTAAAGTTTGGTGGAGGAGGAATTAAGGTGTTTGGCTGTTTTTTGTGATTCGGTCCAGGTCCCTTAGTTTCAGTGAAGGAAAATCTTAATGCTGCAACAATGACATTGTAGACAATTCTGTGCTTGCAACTTTGTGGCAACTGTTTTGGGGAAGGCCCTTTCCTGTTTTCAGTGTGACAATGCCCTGTGCACAAAGATAGGTCCATACAGAAATGGTTTGTCGATCGGTGTGGAAGAACTTGACTAGCCTGCACAGAGCCCTGACCTCAACCCCATCGAACACCTTTGGAATGAATTGGAACGCCGACTGCATTGCCAGGCCTAATCACCCAACATCAGTGCTGACCTCACTAATGCTCTTGTGGCTGAAAGGAAGCAAGTCCCTGCAGCATTGTTCCAACATCTAGTGGAAAGCCTTTCCGGAGGAGTGGAGGCTGTTATAGCAGGAAAGGGGAGGACCAACTCCATATTAATGCACATGATTTTAGAATGAGATGTTTGACGAGCAGGTGTCTACATACTTTTGGTCATGTAGTGTATATACCGTGGCCCGGGATAGACACCTGTTCATGTTCAACTAAATGTATGCATCTCAGGGTGAAGCTATTCTCACATCGCTCACGTTGCACAAGACTGGGAAAACGGGAGAGGTGAGTCGTAGTTAAGGTATGGAAACACGCCAGTCCGAGTGGAGTTATTTATCAGGATAAAGGTTAAATAAAAATCTGGAAATGTATATCATGGGTCATTCATCCCGTTTTCAATTATTCACACTTGTTCCAGGGTAAGGTGTGCTTCCTAAAGGGTAAGGTTTTTTTAACTTCCTGAAGCAGTCTTACCCATTAGCTGTATGATGTGTTATCTATGGCCCTCCTGCACCCCCTGCTGGTTAAATTTATGTATAACCTGGCTCTATGGTCTAGTCTTTTTATTTTTTTTACCTTTTTATTTAACTAGGCAAGTCAGTTAAGAACAAACTCTTATTTACAATGACGGCCTACGGCAACTGCCTTGTTCAGGGGCAGAACGACAGAATGTTGGCCTAAAGTAGTGCACTATATAGGGAATAGGGCATCATAGGGCTCTGGTCAAAAGTAGTGCACTATATAGGGAATAGGGCATCATAGGGCTCTGGTCAAAAGTAGTGCACTATATAGGGAATAGGGCATCATAGGGCTCTGGTCAAAAGTAGTGCACTATATAGTGAATCAGGCATCATAGGGCTCTGGTCAAAAGTAGTGTACTATTTCGGGAATAGGGTTCCATAGGGCTCTGGTCTAAAGTAGTGCACTATATAGGGAATAGGGCATCATAGGGCTCTGGTCAAAAGTAGTGCACTATATAGGGAATAGGGCATCATAGGGCTCTGGTCAAAAGTAGTGCACTATATAGGGAATAGGGCATCATAGGGCTCTGGTCAAAAGTAGTGCACTATATAGGGAATCGGGCATCATAGGGCTCTGGTCAAAAGTAGTGCACTATATAGGGAATAGGGCATCATAGGGCTCTGGTCAAAAGTAGTGCACTATATAGTGAATCAGGCATCATAGGGCTCTGGTCAAAAGTAGTGTACTATTTCGGGAATAGGGTTCCATTGGGCTCTGCTACTGGCTGTGTGTGATATCAGTGTGATTTACACGGTCGGCTGCAAGCTGGCTGTAGTGTGGTGGGGTGTGGTAGGTTAATCAGTGCCAGTAGGATTTCATAATTGATCCTGTGTGTAGGCAGACAGTTTGGGCACAGGGCCACAGAGTGGAATGACACACACTCACCCAAACAGCTGTTCTGGCGCTTTAGATTTTAGTGATACAGTGCATTTGGAAAGTATTCAGACCCCCTGGACTTTTTCCGCATTACTGCCTTATTCTAAAATGGATTAAATAGTTTTCCCTCATCATTCTACACACCATACCCCATAATGACATCACAATACCCCATAATGACATCACAATACCCCATAATGACATCACAATACCCCATAATGACAAAGCAACAACAACAACAAAAAAAAAAAAATTTCAAATTGATTTGAAAGAAGAACCTGAAATCACATTTTACATAGTGCCAGTCTAAAGTTTACACACCTACTCATTCAAGGGATTTTCTTTACTTTTACTATTTTCTACATTGTAGAATAATAGTAAAGACATCAAAACTATAAAATCACACATATGGACTCATAGTAACCAAAAAAGTATTGAACCAATCTAAATAGATTTTAGATTCTTCAAAGTAGCCACCCTTTGCCTTGACGACAGTTCTGTACACTCTTGGCATTCTCTCAACCAGCTTCATGAAGAATGCTTTTCCAACAGCTTTGAAGGAGTTCCCACATACTATGAGTATTTATTGTCTGCTTTTCTTTCACTCTGCGGTCCAACTCACCCCAAACCATCTCAATTGGGTTGAGGTCGGGCGATTGTGGAGGCCAGGTCATCTGATGCAGCACTCATCACTCTCCTTATTGGTCAAATAGCCTGAAGCCTTACACAGCCTGAAGTTGTGTTTGGTCATTGTCCTGTTGAAAAACAAATGATAGTCTCTCTAAGCGCAAACCAGATGGGATGGCGTATTGCTGCAGAATGCTGTGGTAGCCATGTCTTGAATTCTAACTAATTCACTGACAGTTTCACCTGCAAAGTACCATCACACCTCCTCCTCCATGCTTCACGGTGGGAACCACACATGCGGAGATCATCCATTCACCTACTTTGCGTCTCACAAAGTGGTTGGATTCAAAGATCTCAAATTTGGACTTATCAGACCGAAGGACATATTTCCACTGGTTGAATGTCCATTGCTCGTGTTTCTTGGCCCAAGCAAGTCTCTTTATTTTATTTTAGTAGTAGTTTCTTTACAGCAATTCGACTATGAATGCCTGATTCACGTGGTCTCCTCTGAACAGTTGATGTGTCTGTTACTTGAACTCTGAAAAATGTATTTGGGCTGCAATCTGAGGTGCAGTTAACTCTAATGAACCTATCCTCTGCAGCAGAGAACTGGTCTTCCTTTGTGGCGGTCCTCATGAGAGCCACTTTCATCAGAGCGCTTGATGATTTTTGCTACTTGAAGAAGCTTTCAAAGTACTTGACATTTTCCGTATTGACTGACTGAAAGTAATGCTGGACTGTCGTTTCTCTTTGCTTATTTGAGCTGTTCTTGCCGTAATATGGACTTGGTCTTTTACCAAATAAGCCTATCTTCTGTATCTAATATATTTTGACATGTTTAACACTGTTTTTTGCTTATTACACGATTCCATGTGTTATTTCATAGTTTTGATGTCTTCACTATTATTCTACAATGTAGAAAATAGTAAAATGTAAATCCTTGAATGAGTAGGTGTGTCCAAACTTTTGACTGGTATTGTAACTATTCAGACTCTTTACTCAGTACTTTGTTGAAGCACCTTTGGCAGCAATTACAGCCTTACGTCTTCTTTGGTTTAACGCTACAAGCTTGGCACACCTGTATTTGGGGAGTTTCTCATTCTTCATTCTTCTCTGCAGATCCCCTCAAGCTCTGTCAGGTTGGATGGGGAGCGTCGCTGCACAGGCTATTTTCAGGTCTCTCCAGAGATGTTCAAGTCCGGGCTCACCTGGTTCACCTGTTGGATGGTGAACCTTCGCCTCAGTCTGAGGTCTCTGGAGCAGGTTTTCATCAAGGATCTCTTTTGTACTTTGCTCTATTCATCTTTCCCTCGATCCTGACTAGTCTCCCAGTCCCTGCTAGTGAAAAACATCCCCACAGCATGATGCTGCCACTACCATGCTTCACCGTGGGGATGGTGCCAGGTGACCCTTGGCATTCAGGCCAAAGAGTTCTTTGGTCTGATGAAACCAAGATTGAATCTTGTTTCTCATGGTCAAACTCCAAGCAGGCTGTCATGTGCCTTTTTACTGAGCAGTGGCTTCCTTCTGGCCACTCGGCCATGAAGGCCTAATTGGTGGAGTGCTGCAAAGGTAGTTGTCCTTCTGGAAGGTACTCCCATCTCCACAGAGGAACTCTGAAGCTCTATCAGAGTGACTGTAGAGTTCTTGGTCACCTCCCTAACCAAGGCCCTTCTCCCCCGATTGCTCACTTCGGCCGGGCGGCCAGCTCTAGTAAGTCTTGGTGGTTCCAAACGTCTTACATTTAAGAATGATGGAGGCCACTGTTCTTGGGGACCTTCAATGCTGCAGACATTTTTTGGTAGCCTTCCCCAGATCTGTGCCTCGACACGATCCTGTCTCGGAGCGCTATGGACAATTCCTTCGACCTCATTGCTTGGTTTTTGCTCTGACATACCTGTCTATATAAGGTCCCACTGTTGACAGTGTGTGTGCCTTTCCAAATCATGTCCAATCAATTGAATTTACCACAGGTGGACTCCAACCAACTTGTAGAAACATCTCAAGGATGATCAATGAAAATAAGTTCCACCTGAGCTCAATGTCGAGTCTCAATACAATGGGTCTGAATACTTATGTAAATATGATTCGGTTTTTAATTTTTAATACATTTGCAAAAATTAAGAAACCGGTTTTCGCTTTGTCATTATGGGGTATTGTGTAGATTGCTGAGGATAATTTTTTATTTAATCCATTTCAGAATAAGGCTGTAACTTAACAAAATGTGGAAAAAGTCGAGGGGTCGGAATACTTTCCTGTGTGTGTGTGTGTGTGTGTGTGTGTGTGTGTATTCACGTGTTTATCTCTATCCATCATCTCTAAAACCAGTAACCGAATGTCCATAACGTTTTTAATGGAGCACGTTAAACTATCCAGTTTAACAGCAACGTCTTCTCTCCACGTTTTAGTTGCTTGGGGGATTTTAGGACAACTTTTAACTAAACCTTTTGTGGTGGAATACTGAAAGAAGGTGATACCCGTGACTAGCGACTGGCTAGCGTGGGAGCACAGTGTGATGATGATGAGAGAAGGTGATACCCGTGACTAGCGACTGGCTAGCGTGGGAGCACAGTGTGATGATGATGAGAGAAGGTGATACCCGTGACTAGCGACTGGCTAGCGTGGGAGCACAGTGTGATGGTGATGAGAGAAGGTGATACCCGTGACTAGCGACTGGCTAGCGTGGGAGCACAGTGTGATGATGATGAGAGAAGGTGATACCCGTGACTAGCGACTGGCTAGCGTGGGAGCACAGTGTGATGGTGATGAGAGAAGGTGATACCCGTGACTAGCGACTGGCTAGCGTGGGAGCACAGTGTGATGATGATGAGAGAAGGTGATACCCGTGACTAGCGACTGGCTAGCGTGGGAGCACAGTGTGATGATGAGAGAAGGTGATACCCGTGACTAGCGACTGGCTAGCGTGGGAGCACAGTGTGATGATGATGAGAGAAGGTGATACCCGTGACTAGCGACTGGCTAGCGTGGGAGCACAGTGTGATGATGATGAGAGAAGGTGATACCCGTGACTAGCGACTGGCTAGCGTGGGAGCACAGTGTGATGGTGATGAGAGAAGGTGATACCCGTGACTAGCGACTGGCTAGCGTGGGAGCACAGTGTGATGATGATGAGAGAAGGTGATACCCGTGACTAGCGACTGGCTAGCGTGGGAGCACAGTGTGATGGTGATGAGAGAAGGTGATACCCGTGACTAGCGACTGGCTAGCGTGGGAGCACAGTGTGATGATGATGAGAGAAGGTGATACCCGTGACTAGCGACTGGCTAGCGTGGGAGCACAGTGTGATGATGATGAGAGAAGGTGATACCCGTGACTAGCGACTGGCTAGCGTGGGAGCACAGTGTGATGATGAGAGAAGGTGATACCCGTGACTAGCGACTGGCTAGCGTGGGAGCACAGCGTGATGACTCAATCACCATTCATGGCACTGTTTGAATGACTGACCATCTGTGGGTTAACACAGTGGTCAAACACACCTGATCTGTAGCAATCTCAATGAAGAGACATTCCCACAGAAGTCATAGGCTCACTGAAGCCAGGAGAGTTGAAGACTGATTCAACTTGAATAGACAAAATGCATGTTACTGTGTGAATTAAATTGTCATGTTTGGATTGTTTCAAGCATTCAGAAAGAGCCTTGCATGTTGACATGTTTCATTGTAGTGTAAGTGGTATGTGATTACCGTTACAGAGACACTGTTATTCTGTTCATCGGAAGGCTGATAGTTCAGAGGACCGACACAGGGGTGCACCCTTATAATTTAGACCAGTTGTGATGACTATTTTTTTTTTATGCCTTTGTTTTAATGTTTTGGGCAAAGTGATGTTAATTAGACGATAGGAGATACTGGGTCATGTAAAGTGATGTTAATTAGATGATAGGAGATACTGGGCCATGTAAAGTGATGTTAATTAGATGATAGGAGATACTGGGCCATGTAAAGTGATGTTAATTAGACGATAGGAGATACTGGGTCATGTAAAGTGATGTTAATTAGACGATAGGAGATACTGGGCCATGTAAAGTGATGTTAATTAGACAATAGGAGATACTGGGTCATGTAAAGTGATGTTAATTAGACGATAGGAGATACTGGGTCATGTAAAGTGATGTTAATTAGACGATAGGAGATACTGGGCCATGTAAAGTGATGTTAATTAGATGATAGGAGATACTGGGCCATGTAAAGTGATGTTAATTAGATGATAAGAGATACTGGGTCATGTAAAGTGATGTTAATTAGACGATAGGAGATACTGGGTCATGTAAAGTGATGTTAATTAGATGATAGGAGATACTGGGCCATGTAAAGTGATGTTAATTAGACAATAGGAGATACTGGGTCATGTAAAGTGATGTTAATTAGACAATAGGAGATACTGGGTCATGTAAAGTGATGTTAATTAGACGATAGGAGATACTGGGTCATGTAAAGTGATGTTAATTAGATGATAGGAGATACTGGGCCATGTAAAGTGTTGTTAATTAGACGATAGGAGATACTGGGTCATGTAAAGTGATGTTAATTAGACGATAGGAGATACTGGGCCATGTAAAGTGATGTTAATTAGACGATAGGAGATACTGGGACATGCAAAGTGATGTTAATTAGACGAAAGGAGATACTGGGCCATGTAAAGTGATATTAATTAGACGATAAGAGATACTGGGCCATGTAAAGTGATGTTAATTAGATGATACTAGATACTGGGCCATGTAAAGTGATGTTAATTAGACAATAGGAGATACTGGGCCATGTAAAGTGATGTTAATTAGACAATAGGAGATACTGGGTCATGTAAAGTGATGTTAATTAGACGATAGGAGATACTGGGCCATGTAAAGTGATGTTAATTAGACAATAGGAGATACCGGGTCATGTAAAGTGATGTTAATTAGATGATAGGAGATACTGAGCCATGTAAAGTGATGTTAATTAGACAATAGGAGATACTGGGTCATGTAAAGTGATGTTAATTAGACGATAGGAGATACTGGGCCATGTAAAGTGATGTTAATTAGACGATAGGAGATACTGGGCCATGTAAAGTGTTGTTAATTAGACGATAAGAGATACTGGACCTAGGGTGCCTTAATCGACATTGACGGCGCCCGGGGAACACCAGGTGAGAGCTATGATCCCTTATTTAGTCACTTGTTAAATCCACTTTAATCAGTGTAGATGAAGGGGAGGAGACGGGGTTAAAGAAGGATTTTTAACCCCTGAGACGATTGAAACATGGCTTGTGTATGCCATTCAGAAGGTGAATGGGCAAGACAAAATATTTAGGTGTCTTTGAATGGGGTATGGTAGTAGGTACCAGGCGCACCGGTTTGTGTCAAGAACTGCAACGCTGCTGGGTTTTTCACGTTCAACAGTTTCCCGTGTGTATCAAGAATGGTCCACCGCCCAGCATCCCTGTAGAGTCCAAGCCCTGACGAAACAAGGATATTCGGAAGAGCAACTCAATATTAGGAAGGTGTTCTTGATGTTTTTGTACACTCCGGTGTATATGCTTGTCTAGGTCATGTAGAGTAAGTAATCATGGCAGTTCTATGCATCTTATCTCCATGTCCTCCCCATGCAGGCTGTATGAAGGGGCTGCACACACATGAATGTCTGCAATGTATAGTCTGGAATCCATCGTGTCCGTTCTGTTGTACATTTCAATCTGTTTTTCCCCCAGGCGACATGAGGGTGCAGCCGACGAGGGTCTGATGCTCCAGAGACGTGAGGAAGAGGTTCAGAGGCTCCAGGCTCACCTGGCTAACAGGCTGTCCAGGGCCTCCCTATACCCAGGGGACGACCCCCGAGCCAGCCTCTACACCGGGGATGAGCCCCTGGCACGCACCTCCATGCTGGACCTCCGGGACCCTCTCAATGCAACGCTACCGCACCACCGCAAACCTAAGGTAGCCTACCGCATAAGCAAACCTAAGGTAGCCTACCGCATAAGCAAACCTAAGGTAGCCTACCGCATAAGCAAACCTAAGGTAGCCTACCGCATAAGCAAACCTAAGGTAGCCTACCTACATCTCAGGCCTACACTTGATCTAAAACCAAAGCTGTCTCTTTGTGAAATGACTGCCTGTGTGATTTTTAGATGGGGAGAACAAGCAGGCCTAACATTTTTACAGCACGACACGGTGCAGTCTGTGTGTGTAACCTCTTGTTACTCTGTCTCTCGTTCCTATTGCAGAATTTCTTTGGTCCTGAATTTGTGAAGATGACCAGCGAGCCATGTGTTGCCTTGACGGTTCCCTCTTCAATAATGGTGAGACTCCTCAAGGTGTTTCAGATGGGGTACTTGTGGAGCAGACTGATTTTCTAGCCCGGTGGTTGTGTGAGTGAGGGTTATGTCAGTGTAGTGGAATACATCCTAACCTCTCCTCTAGCTCTGGGTTCAGACAGAAAGCTTTCAATTTTGAATCATTTATCTCTGCTTGATTGAGCTGGCCTGGCTACAATGGAACCAATGAAACCCTGCCTACCTAGAACCTCCAGGCATGCTCAATCAAACTCTCTCAAACTATAAAAATATAAATAAATAACCTGCTCTGGAGCGGAGAGATCCCAGGTCTGGTGGTCAGTGCAATGTACTGGCCCTCTGCGGGTGCAGGGCAATGTACTGGCCCTCTGCTGGGCAATGTACTGGCCCTCTGCTGGGCAATGTACTGGCCCTCTGCTGGGCAATGAACTGTCCCTCTGCTGGGCAATGTACTGTCCCTCTGCTGGGCAATGAACTGGCCCTCTGCTGGTACAGGGTAATGTACTGGCCCTCTGCTGGGCAATGTACTGGCCCTCTGCTGGGCAATGTACTGGCCCTCTGCTGGGCAATGTACTGGCCCTCTGCTGGTACAGGGCAATGTACTGGCCCTCTGCTGGTACAGGGTAATGTACTGGCCCTCTGCTGGGCAATGTACTGGCCCTCTGCTGGGCAATGTACTGGCCCTCTGCTGGTACAGGGCAATGTACTGGCCCTCTGCTGGTACAGGGCAATGTACTGGCCCTCTGCTGGTACAGGGCAATGTACTGGCCCTCTGCTGGTACAGGGCAATGTACTGGCCCTCTGCTGGTACAGGGCAATGTACTGGCCCTCTGCTGGTACAGGGCAATGTACTGGCCCTCTGCTGGTACAGGGCAATGTACTGGCCCTTTGCTGGTACAGGGCAATGTACTGGCCCTCTGCTGGTACAGGGCAATGTACTGGCCCTCTGCTGGTACAGGGCAATGTACTGGCCCTCTGCTGGTACAGGGCAATGTACTGGCCCTCTGCTGGTACAGGGCAATGTATTGGCCCTCTGCTGGTACAGGGCAATGTACTGGCCCTCTGCTGGTACAGGGCAATGTACTGGCCCTCTGCTGGTACAGGGCAATGTACTGGCCCTCTGCTGGTACAGGGCAATGTACTGGCCCTCTGCTGGTACAGGGCAATGTACTGGCCCTCTGCTGGTACAGGGCAATGTACTGGCCCTCTGCTGGTACAGGGCAATGTACTGGCCCTCTGCTGGTACAGGGCAATGTACTGGCCCTCTGCTGGTACAGGGCAATGTACTGGCCCTCTGCTGGTACAGGGCAATGTACTGGCCCTCTGCTGGTACAGGGCAATGTACTGGCCCTCTGCTGGTACAGGGCAATGTACTGGCCCTCTGCTGGTACAGGGCAATGTACTGGCCCTCTGCTGGTACAGGGCAATGTACTGGCCCTCTGCTGGTACAGGGCAATGTACTGGCCCTCTGCTGGTACAGGGCAATGTACTGGCCCTCTGCTGGTACAGGGCAATGTACTGGCCCTCTGCTGGGCAATGTACTGGCCCTCTGCTGGGCAATGTACTGGCCCTCTGCTGGGCAATGTACTGGCCCTCTGCTGGGCAATGTACTGGCCCTCTGCTGGGCAATGTACTGGCCCTCTGCTGGGCAATGTACTGGCCCTCTGCTGGGCAATGTACTGGCCCTCTGCTGGGCAATGTACTGGCCCTCTGCTGGGCAATGTACTGGCCCTCTGCTGGGCAATGTACTGGCCCTCTGCTGGGCAATGTACTGGCCCTCTGCTGGTACAGGGCAATGTACTGGCCCTCTGCTGGTACAGGGCAATGTACTGGCCCTCTGCTGGTACTGGGCAATGTACTGGCCCTCTGCTGGTACAGGGCAATGTACTGGCCCTCTGCTGGTACAGGGCAATGTACTGGCCCTCTGCTGGTACAGGGCAATGTACTGGCCCTCTGCTGGTACAGGGCAATGTACTGGCCCTCTGCTGGTACAGGGCAATGTACTGGCCCTCTGCTGGGCAATGTACTGGCCCTCTGCTGGTACTGGGCAATGTACTGGCCCTCTGCTGGTACAGGGCAATGTACTGGCCCTCTGCTGGTACAGGGCAATGCACTGGCCCTCTGCTGGTACAGCGCAATGCACTGGCCCTCTGCTGGTACAGGGCAATGTACTGGCCCTCTGCTGGTACAGGGCAATGTACTGGCCCTCTGCTGGGTAATGTACTGGCCCTCTGCTGGTACAGGGTAATGTACTGGCCCTCTGCTGGTAGAGGGTAATGTACTGGCTCTCTGCTGGTACAGGGCAATGTACTGGCCCTCTGCTGGGCAATGTACTGGCCCTCTGCTGGTACAGGGCAATGTACTGGCCCTCTGCTGGGCAATGTACTGGCCCTCTGCTGGTACAGAGCAATGAACTGGCCCTCTGCTGGTACAGGGCAATGTACTGGCCCTCTGCTGGTACAGGGCAATGTACTGGCCCTCTGCTGGTACAGGGCAATGTACTGGCCCTCTGCTGGTACAGGGCAATGTACTGGCCCTCTGCTGGTACAGGGCAATGTACTGGCCCTCTGCTGGGACAGGGCAATGAACTGGCCCTCTGCTGGTACAGGGCAATGTACTGGCCCTCTGCTGGTACAGGGCAATGTACTGGCCCGCTCCTGTCCCATATCTCACCCTAAATTACCCTTTTCTATCTCTCTCCTGTCCCGTGTCATCTCTCTCCCCCAGAACAAGCGTGGGAAGCTGGATGAGGTCCAGAGGAAGGTGGGGGTGGTCCTGCTGACCGGCCAGAAGCTGGAGCTGAGCTGTGACATCAAGGCTGTGTGTAAGGATGTGTTGGACATGGTGGTGGCTCACATTGGACTGGTGGAGCACCACCTCTTCGGCCTGGCCTGCCTCACAGGTATTGTGTGTGTGTGTGTGTCAGGGGCCGACTGGGACAAGAATTCGGCCATGACATCTTAACCAGCCCACATCACTGCATGTGGCGGCAACTTTTCCCGCAGTTGCATTTTGAAATGTTACATGATCAGAACGTGTTTTTCTCTCGAGCGCATGCGGGGAGAGTAGAGGCTCGCTCATTACAGCAGCAGGCGAAGTCATAGGCTGGAAAGACACTTCCATTACAGAAATCATGGAGGATAATGCACTTTACTGTTCGAACAAATCATGGAGGATAATGCACTTTACTGTTCGAACAAATCATGGAGGATAATGCACTTTACTGTTCGAACAAATCATGGAGGATAATGCACTTTACAGTTCGAACAAATCATGGAGGATAATGCACTTTACTGTTAGAACAAATCATGGAGGATAATGCACTTTACTGTTCGAACAAATCATGGAGGATAATGCACTTTACTGTTTGAACAAATCATGCTTTTGAGCCCCTCCCAACAAAACTATGTTTTGAGTGAGGTGACGACATAGAATGTGCTCTTTCTACATTTATAGGCAACCTTATCGTTTTTCATGATCTTGGCTGTCTAACTGATGAGTCGGAGCAGCTCTCTTTGCTGATTCTGCTTTTGACTTTGCATGTGAGTTTATGTGATCTTAGACTGCGCTATCAGAAAACCGGTCCTGCCCATCTTGGTAGAGGGGTCAGCCAAAGTATCATTATAGATTAGTAGAACCTTAGTAATTTCTATTTTGTGCATATCAATTTCGACCAGCCCACTCAACAAAAAAATGGGCCAGCCCATCATATGACCAATCTGCTCCTGCTGGGTGTGTGCTCTTCTGCCCTCCTACTGTCCCGTGTAAACCAAAATCCAGACACTTGTTGATTTTCCTGGCTGCTTTCTGACTGCAAGTGTCTTAGTTATTTTCAGTGTGTCTGTGCAAGTGTCCAGCTCATGCTAACTTATTCCTATGTTATCGCTCTCTCTCGCTCTCCCCACTCCTCCTTGCCTCCCCCTCTTCCCCCTCCTCCCTCCCTGCTGCATTGCTCCCTCCCTCTACTTCCTCCTCTCTCCTCCCTCCCTGCTGCATTGCTCCCTCCCTCTCCTCCCTCCCTCTACTTCCTCCTCTTTCTCTCTCCTCCCTCCCTGCTGCATTGCTCCCTCCCTCTCCTCCCTCCCTCTACTTCCTCCTCTCTCCTCCCTCCCTCTCCTCCCTCCCTGCTGCATTGCTCCCTCCCTCTACTTCCTCCTCTCTCCTCCCTCCCTGCTGCATTGCTCCCTCCCTCTACTTCTTCCTCTCTCCTCCCTCCCTCTCCTCCCTCCCTGCTGCATTGCTCCCTCCCTCTACTTCCTCCTCTCTCCTCCCTCCCTGCTGCATTGCTCCCTCCCTCTACTTCTTCCTCTCTCCTCCCTCCCTGCTGCATTGCTCCCTCCCTCTACTTCTTCCTCTCTCCTCCCTCCCTGCTGCATTGCTCTCTCCCTCTACTTCTTCCTCTCTCCTCCCTCCCTGCTGCATTGCTCTCTCCCTCTACTTCTTCCTCTCTCCACCCTCCCTGCTGCATTGCTCTCTCCCTCTACTTCTTCCTCTCTCCTTCCTCTCTGCTGCATTGCTCCCTCCCTCTACTTCCTCCTCTCTCCTCTCCCTCTCTGCTGCATTGCTCCCTCTACTTCCTCCTCTCTCCTCCCTCCCTGCTGCATTGCTCTCTCCCTCTACTTCTTCCCTTCTCCTTCCTCTCTGCTGCATTGCTCCCTCCCTCTACTTCCTCCTCTCTCCTCCCTCTCTGCTGCATTGCTCTCTCCCTCTACTTCCTCCTCTCTCCTCCCTCCCTGCTGCATTGCTCTCTCCCTCTACTTCTTCCTCTCTCCCTCCTCTCTGCTGCATTGCTCCCTCCCTCTACTTCCTCCTCTCTCCTCCCTCCCTGCTGCATTGCTCTCTCCCTCTACTTCTTCCTCTCTCCACCCTCCCTGCTGCATTGCTCTCTCCCTCTACTTCTTCCTCTCCTTCCTCTCTGCTGCATTGCTCCCTCCCTCTACTTCCTCCTCTCTCCTCTCCCTCTCTGCTGCATTGCTCCCTCTACTTCCTCCTCTCTCCTCCCTCCCTGCTGCATTGCTCTCTCCCTCTACTTCTTCCCTTCTCCTTCCTCTCTGCTGCATTGCTCCCTCCCTCTACTTCCTCCTCTCTCCTCCCTCTCTGCTGCATTGCTCTCTCCCTCTACTTCCTCCTCTCTCCTCCCTCCCTGCTGCATTGCTCTCTCCCTCTACTTCTTCCTCTCTCCCTCCTCTCTGCTGCATTGCTCCCTCCCTCTACTTCCTCCTCTCTCCTCCCTCCCTGCTGCATTGCTCCCTCCCTCTACTTCCTCCTCTCTCCTCCCTCCCTGCTGCATTGCTCACTCCCTCTACTTCCTCCTCTCCCTCTCTCATCCCTTACTGCTGCATCCCTCCCTCCCTCTCCCTCCCTCTCTCCCTCTCTCCCTCCGTGTCTCTTTTATCTAGACAATGAGTTCTTCTTCATTGATCCCGATGCCAAGCTGTCCAAAGTTGCTCCTGAGGGGTGGAAAGAAGAACCCAAGAAGAAGAAACCAGACATCCAGTTTAACCTATTCCTACGCATCAAGTTCTTTCTGGATGATGTCAACCTCATACAGTAAGACCATGGGGCTATTCATCTTCTCAGAGTATGAGTGATGATCTAGGAGCAGTTTGCTATTTTAGATAATATTGACTACGAAGACATGGAGAGAAGGGGACCTGATTCCCCATTCTTACTCCGGGACAAGCCCTGTCCTCCATAAAGTAAGACAATGGAAACATGTCTGCCCACTTCCTGTCAGTGGAGCTCAGGCCCTTATTCATGAAGCATCTCAGAATAGAAATGCTTATCTAGGATCGCTTTTGTCTTTCTTGGTAGAGTTGGTAGAGCATGACGCTTGCAACGTCAGGATAGTGGGTTCGATTCCCTTGAACAACCACATGTAAAATGTATGCACGCATGACTGTAATTCGCTTTGGATAAAATAGGCTGCTAAATGGTGCATATATACAGTACCAGTCAAAAGGTTTGGACACATCTACTCAATTGTTTTCCTTTATTTTTATTATTTTCTACATTGTGGAATAATAGTGAAGACATCAAAACTATGAAATAAGACGCATGTAATCAGAAGTGTTAAACAAATCAAAATATATTTGAGATTCTTCAAAGTAGCCGCCTTGAGAGCTTTGCACACTCTTGGCATTCTCTCAACCAGCTTCATGAGGTAGTCACCTGGAATACATTTCAATTAACAGGTGTGCTTTGTTAAAAGTTAATTTGTGGAATTTCTTTCCTTCATGCGTTTGAGCCAATCAGTTGTGTTGTGATGAGGTAGGGGTGGTATACAAAAGATAGCCCTATTTGGTAAAAGACCAAGTCCATATTATGGCAAGAACAGCTCAAATAAGTAATGGACTGTCGTTTCTCTTTGCTTAAAGACATAAAGGTCAAGTCAATCAGTAAAATTTCAAGAACTTTGAAAGTTTCTTGAAGTGCAGTCGGGGGGAAAAAATCAGGCTCTGTGATGAAACTAGCTCTCATGAGGACCACCCCAGGAAAGGAAGACCCAGAGTTACCTCTGCTGCAGAGGATAAGTGCGTTAGAGATACCAGCCTCAGAAATTGCAGCCCAAATAAATGCTTCGGAGTTCAAGTAACAGACACATCTCAACATCAACTGTTCAGAGGAGACTGCGTGAATCAGGCCTTCGTGGTTGAATTTCTGCAAAGAAACCACTACTAAAGGACACCAATAATAAGAAGAGACTTGCTGGGGCCAAGAAACACAAGCAATGGACATTAGACCAGTGGACATCTTTCCTTTGGTCTGATGAGTCCAAATTTGAGATTGTTGGTTCCAACTGCTGTGTCTTTGTGAGACGCATAGTAGGTGAACGGATTATGTCTGCATATGTGGTTCCCTCCGTGAAGCATGGAGGAGGAAGTGTGATGGTGTGGAGGTGCTTTGTTGGTGACACTGTCAGTGATTTTATTTAGAATTCAAGGCACACTTAACCAGCATGGCTACCACAGCAACACGCCATCCCATCTGGTTTGCGCTTAGTGGGACTATCATTTGTTTTTCAACAGGACAATGACCCAACACACCTCCAGGCTGTTTAAGGGCTATTTGACCAAGAAAGAGAGTGATGGAGGGCTGCATCAGATGACCTGGCCTCCACAATCACCCGACCTCAACCCAATTGAGATGGTTCGGGATGAGTTGGAACGAACGAGTTGGTGCTTCTACACCTGCATTGCTTGCTGTTTGGGGTTTTAGGCTGGGTTTCTGTACAGCACTTTGAGATATCAGCTGATGTACGAAGGGCTATATAAATACATTTGATTTGACCGCAGAGTGAAGGAAGAAGAAAAAGCAGCCAACAAGTGCTCAGCATATGTGGGAACTCCTTCAAGACTGTTGTAAAAGCATTCCAGGAGAACCTGGTAAAGAGAATGCCAAGAGTGTGCAAAGCTGTCAAGGCAAAGGGTGGCCACTTTGAAGAATCTCAAATATAAAATATATTTTGATTTGTTTAAAACTTTTTTTGGGTTACTACATGATGCCATATATGTAGAAAAAACCTTGAGTAGGTGTGTCCAAACTTTTGACTGGTACTGTATGTGTCCACTTTTGACTTACTGTGTATATACAGTACCAGTCAAAAGTTTGGACACTTACTCATTCAAGGGTTTTTATTGTTACCATAATAAAGAATGCCGTGGTAGACATACTGGTTAAGTGTGCCTTGAATTCTAAATAAATCATAATAATATGAACCCTGGTCTCAGATCTGTGCCAAGCATAGCAACAACCAATAGGACTATACAGCACAAACAGATCTGGGACCAGGTTAGTCAGAGCCTTTAGCTGAAGTGAAACAAGCCCTTGGTTAAACAACAATAGCCTGCTTCAGAATAAAGTATCAATACTGTGCTCCACTCCAGACACACCATGACAAAACACCAGTACTACTTGCAGCTGAGGAAGGATATCTTGGAGGAGAGGGTGTGCTGTGACATGGAGAATGCCATGCTCCTGGCGTCCCTGGCTCTTCAGGCAGAGTTTGGTGACTACCAGGCAGAGGTAGTAATCCCTCCTCTACAGTAGTAGTATAGTTATTATACAGTGTTTACCACATTGACATAATGGGGTGGTTTCCTAGACCATATTAAGCCAATCCTGGACTACAAAGCCATTTCAGTTGAGGCTCTCCATTGAACATGCCTTTTTAGTCCAGGAGTCGGCTTAATCTGGAACCAGGATGCTGACCAACCCTATATGTGAGGGCTACAATTATACCGTCTGTTTCTTCTAGCTCCATGGAAAGACGTACTTCAGAATGGAACATTACATGTCTGCCTCTGTGCTGGATAATATTGACCAGAGCTCCATCAAGGAAGAACTGCTCAAACTACACAGCACATACTATGGAGCCACAGAGGCAGAGACAGAGTTTGAGTTTCTCAAGGTAAGTGCCCAGATGGCTAGCCTAGCCTGGTCCCAGGTGGCTAGCCTAGCCTAGTCACAGGTGGCTAGCCTAGCCTGGTCCCAGGTGGCTAGCCTAGCCTGGTCACAGGTGGCTAGCCTAGCCTGGTCACAGGTGGCTAGCCTAGCCTGGTCACAGGTGGCTAGCCTAGCCTGGTCACAGGTGGCTAGCCTAGCCTGGTCACAGGTGGCTAGCCTAGCCTGGTCACAGGTGGCTAGCCTAGCCTGGTCACAGGTGGCTAGCCTAGCCTGGTCACAGGTGGCTAGCCTAGCCTGGTCACAGGTGGCTAGCCTAGCCTGGTCACAGGTGGCTAGCCTAGCCTGGTCACAGGTGGCTAGCCTAGCCTGGTCACAGGTGGCTAGCCTAGCCTGGTCACAGGTGGCTAGCCTAGCCTGGTCACAGGTGGCTAGCCTAGCCTGGTCACAGGTGGCTAGCCTAGCCTGGTCACAGGTCAAATGACGTAAAGATGTGGTAACGTCAAGGGGGTGGAGACGTTATGGTTGATCGTAATTATGATTGATCCCTGTTTTTGAGTTTTAAAGACTCCTTTTATCCTGTTTTCTTTCCTGAAGGCGAGCCAGAGGCTGACGGAGTACGGGGTTCACTTCCATCGTGTCCTCCCTGAGAAGCGGTCCCAGACAGGTATCATGCTAGGGGTCTTCTCCAAGGGCGTCCTCATCTTTGAGGTCCTGAATGGAAACAGAACCCCAGTACTAAGGTTCCCCTGGAGAGAAACCAAGAAGATTTCTTTCACAGTAAGTGTATTGCACTCTAAACTCCAAGCAGAGTTCAATTTAATAATTCAATCGTTTTATTTTAATTTTATTTAACCAGGCAAGTCAATTAAGGACAAATTCTTATTTACAATGACAGCCTATGAAGAGTGGGTTAACTGTGAGGGGGCAGAATGACAATTATTTTTACCTTGTAAGCTCGGGGATTCGATCCAGAAACCTTTCGGTTACTGGCCCAACACTTTAACCACTAGGCTTCCTGCCGCCCCTTTTAATAAACATTTTGGGTGGGGGTGATGAGGTGTTTTTCATACTTATGTTAAAGGCTTTGAGCTACTAGATAGGTACTCTAAAAATCCAATATGTTAATTAATCTCCACATTTCAAAATACTTAGTCTATAAATTATAAAAGTGAAGCCTCTAGTCTGGTGTAGTGTTTCTCTCACTCACTGGAAATGTGCCCCGTTTCTTCTGCATTAATGTGCCCTGTTTCTTCTGCATTAATGTGCCCTGTTTCTTCTGCATTAATATGCCCTGTTTCTTCTGCATTAATGTGCCCTGTTTCTTCTGCATTAATGTGCCCTGTTTCTTCTGCATTGCTTTGTAATGTACCCTGTTTCTTCTGCATTGCTTTGTAATGTGCCCTGTTTCTTCTGCATTAATGTGCCCTGTTTCTTCTGCATTAATGTGCCCTGTTTCTTCTGCATTGCTTTGTAATGTGCCCTGTTTCTTCTGCATTAATGTGCCCTGTTTCTTCTGCATTAATATGCCCTGTTTCTTCTGCATTGCTTTGTAATGTGCCCTGTTTCTTCTGCATTAATGTGCCCTGTTTCTTCTGCATTAATATGCCCTGTTTCTTCTGCATTGCTTTGTAATGTGCCCTGTTTCTTCTGCATTAATGTGCCCTGTTTCTTCTGCATTAATGTGCCCTGTTTCTTCTGCATTAATGTGCCCTGTTTCTTCTGCATTAATATGCCCTGTTTCTTCTGCATTAATGTGCCCTGTTTCTTCTGCATTAATGTGCCCTGTTTCTTCTGCATTGCTTTGTAATGTGCCCTGTTTCTTCTGCATTGCTTTGTAATGTGCCCTGTTTCTTCTGCATTGCTTTGTAATGTACCCTGTTTCTTCTGCATTGCTTTGTAATGTACCCTGTTTCTTCTGCATTGCTTTGTAATGTGCCCTGTTTCTTCTGCATTGCTTTGTAATGTACCCTGTTTCTTCTGCATTGCTTTGTAATGTACCCTGTTTCTTCTGCATTGCTTTGTAATGTACCCTGTTTCTTCTGCATTGCTTTGTAATGTGCCCTGTTTCTTCTGCATTGCTTTGTAATGTGCCCTGTTTCTTCTGCATTGCTTTGTAATGTGCCCTGTTTCTTCTGCATTGCTTTGTAATGTGCCCTGTTTCTTCTGCATTGCTTTGTAATGTACCCTGTTTCTTCTGCATTGCTTTGTAATGTACCCTGTTTCTTCTGCATTGCTTTGTAAAATCTCTCCGTCACTCATTGGAATGCCATTTTTTCCCCCCTGTTTGGTGTATCGCTCTCACTCACTTTTCTTATCCGTCTGTTTCTCTGCAGAAGAAGAAGATCTGTCTTCAGAACACGTCAGACGGGATCAAACACCTGTTCCAGACAGACAGCAACAAGACCTGTCAGTACCTGCTGTGCCTCTGCTCTGCTCAGCACAAGTTCCACCTCCAGATGAAGGCCCGGCAGAACAACCAGGAGCTGCAGGACTTAGGTGAGACAGAGGGAGATGGTGAACTTAACGACAGCATGTCTACATGAGCTTTGTCACATGGCCTCATCCTAAACAGTAGAACAATTTAACTGATTCTGTTAGACCTACTTATGGGGTGAAGACATACAGTGGGGCAAAAAAGTATTTAGTCAGCCACCAATTGTGCAAGTTCTCCCCCTTAAAAAGATGAGAGAGGCCTGTAATTTTCATCATAGGTACACTTCAACTATGACAGACAAAATTAGAATAAAAAAATCCAGAAAATCACATTGTAGGATTTTTAATGAATTTATTTGCAAATGATGGTGGAAAATAAGTATTTGGTCAATAACAAAAGTTTCTCCAATACTTTGTTTAATACCCTTTGTTGGCAATGACAGAGGTCAAACGTTTTCTGTAAGTCTTCACAAGGTTTTCACACACTGTTGCTGGTATTTTGGCCCATTCCTCCATGCAGATCTCTAGAGCAGTGATGTGTTGGGGCTGTTGCTGAGCAACACGGACTTTCAACTCCCTCCAAAGATTTTCTATGGGGTTGAGATCTGGAGACTGGCTAGGCCACTCCAGGACCTTGAAATGCTTCTTACGAAGCTACTCCTTCGTTGCCTGGGCGGTGTGTTTGGGATCATTGTCATGCTGAAAGACCCAGCCATGTTTCATCTTCAATGCCCTTGCTGATGGAAGGAGGTTTTCACTCAAAATCTCACGATACATGGCCCCATTCATTCTTTCCTTTACACGGACCAGTCTTTGCTGAAAAACAGCCCCAAAGCATGATGTTTCCACCCCCATGCTTCACAGTAGGTATGGTGTTCTTTGGATGCAACTCAGCATTCTTTGTCCTCCAAACACGACAAGTTGAGTTTTTACCAAAAAGTTATATTTTGGTTTCATCTGACCATATGACATTCTCCCAATCTTCTTCTGGATCATCCAAATGCTCTCTAGCAAACTTCAGACGGGCCTGGACATGTAATGGCTTAAGCAGGGGGACACATCTGGCACTGCAGGATTTGAGTCCCTGGCGGCGTAGTGTGTTACTGATGGTAGGCTTTGTTACTTTGGTCCCAGCTCTCTGCAGGTCATTCACTAGGTCCCCCCGTGTGGTTCTGGGATTTTTGCTCACCGTTCTTGTGATCATTTTGACCCCACGGGGTGAGATCTTGCATGGAACCCCAGATCGAGGGAGATTATCAGTGGTCTTGTATGTCTTCCATTTCCTAATAATTGCTCCCACAGTTGATTTCTTCAAACCAAGCTGCTTACCTATTGCAGATTCAGTCTTCCCAGACCTCCTGGTGGAGGTCTACAATTTTGTTTCTGGTGTCCTTTGACAGCTCTTTGGTCTTGGCCATAGTGGAGTTTGGAGTGTGACTGTTTGAGGTTGTGGACAGGTGTCTTTTATACTGATAACAAGTTCAAACAGGTGCCATTAATACAGGTAACGAGTGGAGGACAGAGGAGCCTCTTAAAGAAGAAGTTACAGGTCTGTGAGAGCCAGAAATCTTGCTTGTTTGTAGGTGACCAAATACTTATTTTCCACCATAATTTGTAAATAAATTCATAAAAAATCCTACATTTTCTGGATTTTTTTTCTCAGTTTGTCTGTCCTAGTTGAAGTGTACCTATGATGACAATTACAGGCCTCTCTCATCTTTTTAAGTGGGAGAACTTGCACAATTGCTGGCTGACTAAATACTTTTTTGCCCCACTGTACATTTTAGTTAGCCTTTACTTTACATTTCAGTTATGTGAATTATTGTATAAGATTTAGCATTTAAGACCCCTGATAATGTCTTCTCATAATATCCGACCTGGTACTTCTCCCTGTTCCACAGAGAACTCTCCACTGAACCTCCTGCAGTACTCTCTGGGCCAGGGGGGGGTGGAGGGGATGGGGAGGGCCTTGAGCTCTGCCAGCCTGACCCCTAGCTCCTCAGCCCGCTCCGCACACTCAGACTCAGACCTGAAGAGGATTTCCTACTCAGAGGTAATTGATGTTTTACATCTTTAGAAATCCTCGGTCCAATCCCCAGTTCCTCTGTTCTTTGTGGTGTGTAGTTTTAATTACATTCATTTTTTTTTGTTGAAAAACAATAACAAAAGTGTTATCGCAGGTGGCCCTGAACAAGGCCCCTGGCGGCCGGCTCCATGCCCAGGAAGAGGTGCTCTTCCCTGGGTTCAACTCCGGCCTCGGCCCCCACCACCACCACCCTTCCAATGCCCGGTTAATGATGAGCAGATCACACCACAACCTGGGCCAGGTATTATGACATTTAATCATGATGTCTTATGGATGCTATGGCTCTTCTTATGGCTCTTCTTATGGCTGCTATGGCTCTTCTTATGGATGCTATGGCTCTTCTTATGGCTCTTCTTATGGATGCTATGGCTCTTCTTATGGCTCATCTTATGGCTCTTCTTATGGATGCTATGGCTCTTCTTATGGCTCTTCTTATGGATGCTATGGCTCTTCTTATGGCTCATCTTATGGCTCTTCTTATGGATGCTATGGCTCTTCTTATGGCTCATCTTATGGCTCTTCTTATGGATGCTATGGCTCTTCTTATGGCTCATCTTATGGCTCTTCTTATGGATGCTATGGCTCTTCTTATGGCTCTTCTTATGGCTCATCTTATGGCTCTTCTTATGGATGCTATGGCTCTTCTTATGGCTCATCTTATGGCTCTTCTTATGGCTCTTCTTATGGATGCTATGGCTCTTCTTATGGCTCTTCTTATGGATGCTATGGCTCTTCTTATGGCTCATCTTATGGCTCTTCTTATGGATGCTATGGCTCTTCTTATGGCTCATCTTATGGCTCTTCTTATGGATGCTATGGCTCTTCTTATGGCTCATCTTATGGCTCTTCTTATGGATGCTATGGCTCTTCTTATGGCTCTTCTTATGGCTCATCTTATGGCTCTTCTTATGGATGCTATGGCTCTTCTTATGGCTCATCTTATGGCTCTTCTTATGGCTCTTCTTATGGATGCTATGGCCCTTCTTATGACTCTTGACTTTGTGTGTTATTATTTTTGTTGTGTGTGTTTTTATCTACTGCTGTATGACATTTTCCCATCTGAGATTAATGAAGTTCCATCCAAGCAGCTATTAAAATATGTATCTATCCATGTATGGCTCTATCCAAGGTGCCTGAATCTCCAGAGCACCGTGCAGTCTCCTTCAACAGCCAGTCTCAGTCTGCTGTGAACCATGCCCAGCTCCCGGACTCCCACCACCGAGCCAGCTCAGACACAGACTCCATCTCTGTAGCTTACCAGCAGGATAGGTGAGTCACCTATACCTTTAAGTGCTCACCTAAGCCTCTTTAGTTAGAGGGAGAGACCATCCGATGAGCCAAAACACTTCCCCTGATATTGATTTAGAAGATGGATTACGGTATATGTTACCGTAACGATAAAACATTTAGGAAAATGGCATGTTGTAATGCGGCGCGTGCTGGTGACAGGGAAGTCAGGCCCATGAGAATGAACTTGGTAAAAACGGAGCTGTTTAATAAAAATAAAAAATTAAACTCAGAAAACCAAAGTATGCCAAAATAACATGATAGGGTGCAAAACCCATCGCACACCAGAACAAATAACACACCTACATACAAGGACATGAGGGGAAACACAGGCTTAAATACACAACGTAATGAATGGGATTGGAACCAGGTGTGTAGAGAGACAAGACAAAACCAATGGATCAAGGATGGCTAGAGGACCGCCGAACACCAACCGAACAAGGAGAGGGACCGGCAAACACCGTCTGAACAAGGAGAGGGACCGGCAAACACCACCCGAACAAAGAGAGGGACCGACTTCAGAAGCCATGACACATGTTTGGGTCTAATCAAATCATCACATTTTATTAGTCACATGCTTTGTAAACAACAGGTGTAGACTAACAGTGAAACGCTTAGTCAATAACAATGCTTTTATTTAACTAGGCAAGTCAGTTAAGAACAAATTCTTATTTTCAATGACGGCCTACCGGGGAACAGTGGGTAAACTGCCTTGTTCAGGGGCAGAACGACACATTTTTACCTCGTCAGCTCGGGGATTCGATCCAGCAACATTTCGGTTACTGGCCCAACGCTCTAACCACCTGCCAGGCCAATCCCAGCTCTTTTCATGTGTTCTGCTTCCTTCTCCAGCCTACTCTTCATTGAAAGCAGAATCAGACTTTGTCAGGCAATGTTTTGGTGCTCCCTATGTTTCTATAAACATCCTGAGCATTTTAATAAAGACGGTTATTATTGCAGCAGACAGCATTGTGTCGTCCTGAACGAGCCGGTGGTGATTTTTAACATGTAAATCTTGGTGGCGCAAACACAAACAAACAAACAAACAAACAAACAACTGGGGGGGATGAATGCCAGCAAAGTCACAACACTAAACAATACATTAATTGCATTATAACGGTGACAAACGGTGCCCACAAACTGTTAGGGCCTACAGTACATAAAGCTGTTCCAACAGCTTCTACTGACAATTGAGATGTACAAACTATGGTGTTCTCCCTGTACACCAAGTCAGAAGCTTAGGATAAATAAAGGGGGCATATAAGCAGACAATGGAAGCTCTTACAATATTCAATGATTACATTTCTCTAAAACAGGCTTTAGGCTACATGTGCAACACCAAGTCAGAACTGTAGGCGAAATTAAGAGGGGGAAAATAGACCAAATTATTAGGGTGAGGCTACAAACAGCTTACTACACAACATACACTTAGTATTACTTTCTTATCTACTGTATACATATCTCCCTGGAAAAGTACATAATTTATGCAGCAGCATACAATACATTTTTGGACTCACCTTGTTGTGCTCACTTGAACAGGAAGGTGGTGCGGCGGTCCTTCTCGTGGGCAAATTTTGTCATCAAAGTCGGGTATTCTCTGAAATTATGGTGCTTTCAAGACAACTGGGAACTCTTAGGGGGAGGGGGGGGGGACAATGTCCAATCATGATGATGTCAGTGATCTTCAGGTAGTAGCTCTAGAAAGAGGTCAGAGTTCCCGACTTACAATTTTGAGTTGGATGACCTATCAAAACGTATTTTCCCAGTCGGAGTTAGTTTTTTTTCCCCCCCTGAGTTACCATTTGTCTTGAACTCACTGAAATCAGATTTCCCAGTTCTGAGTTAAGTTGTTTTGAGCTCTGCAGAATTCATGCTGGGTTGACAGCATGGCCAATGTTTATCATTTTAAGTTTGGAAAAGTGACCTTGAAAAACTTCTCAAGGATCAAATCCCGTTTAACGGGATAGATTTGACAACATCCGGTGAAACTGCAGAGCGCGAAATTCAAATTACAGAAATATAAGTATAGAACTTTCATGAAGTGTCATACATTTTTTTTTAAAAAAGCTTAACTTCTTGTTAATCCGGCCGCAGTGTCAGATTTCAAAAAGGCTTTACGGCAAAAGCCCACCATGCGATTATCTGATGACAGCGCCCCGAATACGAAAGCATAAACCATTTTTCAACCAAACAGATGCATAACGAAAGTCAGAAATAGCAATAAAATAAATCGCTTACCTTTGAAGATCTTCATCTTTTTGGCAATCTCAAATGTCTGTTACACAATGAATGGTCGTTTTGTTCGATAAATTCCTTCTTCATATCCCTAAAATGTCAATTTATTTGACTCGTTTGATTCAGAAATACACCGGCCCAACATGATTACAAAGTATCTAATGAGTTACCTGTAATCTTGGTCCAAACATTTCAAACAAAGTTTCTAATCCAACCTTAAGTACCCTAAAATGTAAATAATCTATAAAATTTAAGATGGAATAAACTGTTTCCAATACCAGAGAAAAACAACACGGAGCATGCAGTCATTCACGCGCACCAAAAGACTAAAGTCCACCTGAGTGACACTTACAAAGAATATGATTTACTTCATTTTTCAACAAAAAAACAGAACAATTTCTAAAGACTGTTGACATCTAGTGGAAGCTGTAGGAACTGCAATCTGGGTCCAAATAAATCAGGTTTCTCATAGAAAAGCATTGGAAAATCCAATGACCTCAAAAAAAAAATGTATCCCTGGATTGATTGTGCTCGGGGTTTCACCCTACAAATCAGTTCTGTTATACTCACAGACATTATTTTAACAATTTTAGAAACTTTTGAGTTTTTTGTCCAAAACATATCCTAGCTTCTGGGCCTGAGTAACAGGTTGTTTACTTTGGACACCTCAGTCATCCAAACTTCCGAATACTGCCCCCTAGCGAGAATTGGGAATACACCCACTCCACTGAATAGCAGGCTAGTGATTGCTTTGCAGTGCTTGCAGATAGCCACTGATTCCTTCCAAACCACTCATTGTTGAATTTGTGATTTCTAACTTATTGTGTAATGTGTTATGTCCAATGGCCGATTGCACTTCTAATGTAACTCTATGGCAGCGCCTAAGGGGCTTGAATTTTCTAGCTCTACCCTTAGATTTGGCAGTGACTTAGTGTCCCCATGAGTGACCGAACACTTAGCCAATTACAGCGCAACTAGAGAACATTACCAACCCCTACGCTCCGCATTTTCCGCTGGCTGCCCCACCACCACGGAAAGCACTGAGCTAGGCTGAAACACCTGAATTTTGGAGCTGCCTTACTCAAGAAGACAAAAAAGAGACCGCGTTTGTATGGAGGGTTTATGGAGGGTTTACTTTTTTTTTTTTTTTTTTTTTTTACATTGTTTGAAAACTGATGTGAGACACATATTAATGCCGAAATAACTTTGCAAAACAGGCAACAAATGTGGGCTTCTGCCCCACCTGCCCTGAATGACGGGTTGCCTCTGGACTGAGCTGACCTTAGAGCAGGGCAGGGCTTGCCTACCTTCAGCACCACAGCAGACTCTTTTTTTTACTATGTAATATCTCTTCATTCCTTTGTCTGTGGATCAGTGAGTGTTCTAGTCTATGTCTAGTCATGCCTTTAATTAGCCCTCTAGGGGAGGAGAGGCGAGGGAGGGCCTTTCTGGTTCAGTGCTGAGTTGACAGTTCTTTGTCTTCCCTCATATCTTCCTCCCACCGGATTTTGTTTTGAGGCTTTTTGGAATGGAAAGACGTTCTGCTCTGTTCTTATTAAAAAGGTGTTTGGTTCTGACCCATAGACTAGAACAGGGCTTCATATTAACATCATGTTCATTTGTGAAGGGGATTGTTGTATTCAGTCACAGTCTCTGGGTTGTTTTTGCTTCCAGACAGATTAACTACCATCTGAATATGGAGTTAGTTCTAGCCTAAGACTTTCTCTTTTAATACAGCAGTATAGTTTGGGCTGTCCCAGACCAGTAACAAAAAGATCATACTCTGCTCTTTAGGGGCTCTGTAGGGGCTCTGTAGGGGCTCTGTAGAAGGGTGTTAATACTCTTTCTCCCTCTCTTTCTCTCTCCTCTCTCTCTCCTCAACAGAAGGTTTGGCTCCTCAGCATCGCACGGCAGCACCACCTGGAGTCTTAAGAGCTTCCAGAAAGAGTCTGACTCCTCCTCCTCCGTGGAAGAGACGGGACATGCTGATGTCGTAGGTCAGTATTTTTCTGGTTGCTATGAGACATGCTGTGCTTGTCTTTCTGTTTTTTGTTGTTTGCTTTGACATTGGCCTTGGCAGTACCAACACTGTCTGTCTGCGTGAACATTGTCCAACTTGTATTGTCTAGTAACCATGTGAGGATGTTTCTTGTATTGTCTAGTAACCATGTGAGGATGTTTCTTGTATTGTCTAGTAACCATGTGAGGATGTTTCTTGTATTGTCTAGTAACCATGTGAGGATGTTTCTTGTATTGTCTAGTAACCATGTGAGGATGTTTCTTGTATTGTCTAGTAACCATGTGAGGATGTTTCTTGTATTGTCTAGTAACCATGTGAGGATGTTTCTTGTATTGTCTAGTAACCATGTGAGGATGTTTCTTGTATTGTCTAGTAACCATGTGAGGATGTTTCTTGTATTGTCTAGTAACCATGTGAGGATGTTTCTTGTATTGTCTAGTAACCATGTGAGGATGTTTCTTGTATTGTCTAGTAACCATGTGAGGATGTTTCTTGTATTGTCTAGTAACCATGTGAGGATGTTTCTTGTATTGTCTAGTAACCATGTGAGGATGTTTCTTGTATTCAGGTAGGCATACTTGTTTGTTCCCTTTCCAGGTGTGAGCTCTGACTGGCGACAGCGCCTGTCTCTCTGACAGCACATGTCTCTCTGACAACGCCCGTCTCTTTATAGTCCACTACTACCCTATTCCCTTTATAGTCCACTACTACCCTATTCCCTGTATAGTCCACTACTACCCTATTCCCTGTATAGTCCACTACTATCCTATTCCCTTTATAGTCCACTACTACCCTATTCCCTTTATAGTCCACTACTACCCTATTCCCTGTATAGTCCACTACTACCCTATTCACTTTATAGTCCACTACTACCCTATTCACTTTATAGTCCACTACTACCCTATTCACTTTATAGTCCACTACTACCCTATTCCCTTTATAGTCCACTACTACCCTATTCCCTATAGTCCACTACTACCCTATACCCTATAGTCCACTACTACCCTATTCTCTATAGTCCACTATTTTATAGTCCACTACTACCCTATTCTCTATAGTCCACTATTTTATAGTCCACTACTACCCTATTCCCTGTATAGTCCACTACTACCCTATTCCCTGTATAGTCCACTACTACCCTATTCCCTATAGTCCACTACTACCCTATTCCCTATAGTCCACTATTTTATAGTGCACTACTACCCTATTCCCTATAGTCCACTACTACCCTATTCCCGTTAGTCCACTATTTTATAGTGCACTACTACCCTATTCCCTATAGTCCACTACTACCCTATTCCCGTTAGTCCACTATTTTATAGTACACTACTACCCTATTCCCTATAGTCCACTACTACCCTATTCCCGTCAGTCCACTATTTTAGTCCACTACTACCCTATTCCCTTTATAGTGCACTATAGAGGGAATAGGTTCGCCATTTGGGACACTTGTCGGTCTAGTGAGTGTGGGTTTTTATCTGTATTTAGCTTCAGTTATATAGGTGTAAGTAACTGCAACAACACTAAGTCTCATTGGTAGAGTTCCATAACTCTGGCTTCTGTTCCCCATGTGTGGCCAAAATGGCACCCTATTCCCTATATAGTGCACTAAATTGGACCAGGGCTCCCCAGTTGAACAGCCTCATGCTTGGCACCAGAATGTATCGTGACCTTTTACCCTAGCTTAGCCTGTGTTAGCTCGCTCCCATTAGCCTCTGGCCCACACACACACACACACACACACACACACACACACACACTGCTTCTGTTGTGCTGGATGACAGTGATATATAGATGTGCTAAAGCGATCAGCCTGTTTAAACCTCTTCAATGCATCATACATACAGGCTGCTCCCAGTTAGAGAGCAGAGCAATGTATTTCACCAGTCTCTGTGATACACCAGAGAGAATGCATACAGACACACACCCACAACAGATAATGCTGTCCATTAATGTATTTAATCATGTGGGTCATTTATCTTGCGGAGTGATGTGCTCACCATAGTGTGTTATTAGGTTACCCAGAGTCCAGCAACACGCATCTTCTTATTCAACATGTTATGGTCAGTAGGACAGGAAATCCTCAGTCAACTTAATACAACCATGATGTTTTGATTTGATAGTGGTACTGTTTAACCTTTCTGATCTCCCCATCCCGGATCCGGGTTCGTGAATACAGACTCAAGCTCATTACCATAACGCAACGTTAACTATTCATGAAAATCGCAAATGAAATGAAATAAATATGCTAGCTCTCAAGCTTAGCCTTTTGTTAACAACACTGTCATCTCAGATTTTCAAAATATGCTTCTCAACCATTGCAAAACAATCATTTGTGTAACAGTATTGATGGCTAACGTAGCATTTAGCATTAGCATTCAGCTGGCAACATTTACACAAAAAAACAGAAAAGCATTCAAAAAAATCATTTACCTTTGAAGAACTTCAGATGTTTTCATTGAGGAGACTCTCAGATAGCAAATGTTCAGTTTTTCCTGAAAGATTATTTGTTTAGGACAAATCGCTCCGTTTTCTGCGTCACGTTTAGCTATGAAAAAACCCCTGTATCCAGGATTGTGTAAATCTATCAGCAAGCTCATTAGCATAACACAACGTTAACTATTTATGAAAATCGCAAATGAAATGAAATAAATATGCCATCTCTCAAGCTTAGCCTTTTGTAAACAACACTGTCATCTCAGATTTTCAAAATATGCTTCTCAACCATAGGAAAACAATCATTTGTGTAAAAGTAGCTAGCTAGAGTTAGCATTTCGCGTTAGCATTTAGCGTTAGCATTAGCGTTAGCATCCAGCACGCAACATTAACAAAAACATAAAAGCCTTCAAATAAAATCATTTACCTTTGAAGAACTTCTGATGTTTTCAATGAGGATACTCTCAGTTAGATAGCAGATGCTCAGTTTTTCCAAAAAGATTCCTTGTGTATTAGAAATAGCTCCGTTTTATACATCACATTTGGCTACCAAAAAAAATCCATAAATTCAGTCCTCAAAACGCAAACTTTTTTCCAAATTAACTCCATAATATCGACTGAAAACATGGCAAACGTTGTTTAGAATCAATCCTCAAGGTGTTTTTCACATATCTCTTCATTGATACATCGTTCTTGGAAACATGCTTTCTCTCCTGAATCCCAGGAGAAAATGCCTGCACCTGAAGATTACGCACAAATTTAGACAAAGGACACCGGGCGGACCTCTGGAAAATGTAGTCTCTTATGGCCAATCTTCCAATGATATGCCTACAAATACGTCACAATGCTGCTAAGACCTTGGGCGAACGACAGAAAGTGTAGGCTCATTCCTTGCGCAATCACAGCCATATAAGGAGAGAATGGAAAACAGAGCTTCAGAAATTCTGCTAATTCCTGGGTGATGCATCATCTTGGTTTCGCCTGTAGAATGAGTTCTGGGGCACTTACAGACAAAATCTTTGCAGATTCTGAAACTTCAGAGTGTTTTCTTTCCAAAACTGTCAAGAATATGCATAGTAGAGCATCTTTTCGTGACAAAATATCGCGCTTAAAACGGGAACGTTTTTTATCCAAAAATGAAATAGCGCCCCTAGAGCTCTAAGAGGTTAAATGTACATCACGCTCTAGCGACTCCTTGTGGCGGGCCGGGCGCCTGCAGGTCATCGGTTGAACGGTGTTTCCTCAGACACATTGGTGCGTCCGGGTTAAGCGAGCCGGTGTTAAGAAGTGCGGCTTGGTGGGTCATGTTTCAGAGGACGCATGACTTAACCTTTCGCCTCTCCCGAGCCCGTTTGGGAGTTGCAGCGATGAGACAAGATCGTTATCATGAAAATTGGGGAGAAAAAGGACAGTATTATTATTATTATTATTGTTATTATAATAATAATAATAATAGAATAATAAAAACATCAGATTTGTGATGATGACGACATGCAAGAGATATGTCATTCATTCATTGCTATGATCATTGAGCTTCTGAAGAATATAACCCTCTTCCTTACTTTCTGTGCCCCCCCTGAATGTACTGGTAAAG